>NW_028178305.1:0-54223 GCF_964030765.1 Micromesistius poutassou | reverse complement strand
TTCAAGCGCACACACACACAAACAAATACACAAACAAATACACACACACACTAAAAACACAAATGGTTGCATTGCGGGTGAGGTCTGTGTGCCGCTCGCTGAGAGAGTTAACACGGCATTATACGACCCATGAGCCACCAGTGTGTGTGTGTGTGTGTACGAGAGTGAGGACAACTGCTGGGAGATGTCTCAGTGTATGTGCACCACAGGAATGTGTAAGTGAGTCTATAACTGCAGTTGTGCCCTTGTACGTGTGTGTGTGTGTGCTCATGTGTGTGAATTAACATGTTATTGCGTCTCTATGTATTTATGTGTGTGTGTGTGTGTATATTTATGTATGAGTGTGTGTATATGTGTGTGTGTATTTATGTGTGTGTGTATATTTATGTGTGAGTGTGTGTGTATATTTATGTGTGTGTGTGTGTGTGTGTGTGTATGTATATATTTATATGTGTGTGTGTGTGTGTGTGTGTATACGTGTGTGTGTGTGTGTGTGTATTTATGTGTGTGTGTGTGTGTGTGTGTGTGTGTGTGTGTATACGTGTGTGTGTGTGTGTGTGTGTGTGTGTATACGTGTGTGTGTGTGTATTTATGTATGAGTGTGTGTGTGTGTGTGTGTGTGTGTGTGTGTGTGTGTGTGTGTGTGTGTGTGTGGGAGACAGTACGTATGCAAGGGGATCCGTCCTCCAGGAGCCTCTACGGCCGTACTTTAATAAGAGTGTGTTGGATTATGTGCTGTGGGGCTGTAATATCACGCCGCCGGGGCCAGATCCCAAACACGTCGTCTGTGTGCTGGCCCTTAGCGGGGAAGAGAAAACAGACGCGCCCAAACATTGTTTTCAGTCCTGCAGCACTTGTGAAAATGTGAACTCCCACATGAATCCAGTTCAAAGGTACGCCTGTACCGTTCTGTCTGTCTCAGCAGGCTGCTCTCCTTCACCATCGCTCTCTGTATTTCGCTCCGTCTCTGTTTCCCCTCCCTCTCTCCTTCCCTCTCTCTCCCCCTCTCTCTACTCTCTGTATTTCGTTCCCTCCCTCCCTCTCTCGCTCTCTCCATCTCTCTTTCCCTCCCTATCTCTACCGACTACAGTGAACAGTGCTCCAGGTTTAATAGCCTTTTAAGTAACGCAGCCCTTCCACTGCCTTTGAAGAGCAAAGGCTCCAGCTCTATCACACACACACACACGCACACACACAGAAATCTCCCATACATGCACATTCTCACGATAACACACACACACACACACACACATAAATTCACACCATTACTTTAACATACTGAAAAACACACACACACACACACACACAAACGCACATACACAAATACACGTGCACACACACACACACGAATACACACATACACACACACTTTGCTGTGTGAGCAAAATCAAAAAATCAAAAAATGGGAACAGAGGGCCGGTTCTCTCTCTCTCACACATCAAACGAGGAGCTGAGGGAAGGATTGTGTGGAATGATGTGTGTGTGTGTGTGTGTGTGTGTGTGTGTGTGTGTGTGTGTGTGTGTGTGTGTGTGTGTGTGTGTGTTTGCGCACAACCAAGGCCAAGATGCAGTGTGTGCTCGTAGCGTTGTGGTTTTACGTGTACTGCCAGAGGAGTGGTGGGGGCCGGGGGGGGGGGGGGGGGATACTGTACGGCAGACCCTGATCCAGCTCGAGAGCGGTGATGAAGAGCTGCTATTTTACAATTTGCCGTGAAGTGTTAGTCATACGGCCGCCGTTATTACTCCTGCTAGGCTTTACTGCCGCTCCGCTGAACAACATCCAGGGAACGCAGCGTCCCCAAGAGTGTCACGGCAGTGGCTGCTATCAGCCCCTGGTTAGAGAGACCTCATTCAGCTTCATTATTATCATCGCTGTGTGTATATACAGTCGTCGGGACCATAAACAACATGGGGGGAGTAGCATATGGTTCCAATGAGAAACGGACGAAGAGGGAAATTTAGAAGGAGGAAAAAAAATGAAAGAAACGACAGGGGTGGGTTTGTACGCGGCGTAGGCCTACGTTGTGTTTGGGTAGCGGGTGTGTGTGTGCACGCAGTCGTGTGTGTGTGTGTGTGTGTGTGTGTGTGTGTGTGTGTGCGTGCGTGTGCGTGTGTGCGTGTGTGTGCGTGCTTGGCGGTATCTGCGTGGCTGTGAGCTATCACGTAACACGGGCACTGAAGGAGAAAGAAGAAAGTTACAATTAGCCGTCCGCTGGGAGCGTAGCCTCGAACACACGGAGCTTATGTTTATGTTTTGAGTCAGGCGGTAATTACATGTGTCGGCATTTGTTTTTCCGTCTTCCGCGGAGCAAAAAAAATAAAGGGAACGATGGACGCACGTAATGAAGTCGGAGCAACTTAAGACGCACGCACACACACACACACGCAACAAAACACAACACAACAGCCCATCTCTCGCCACGGTCATATCTGCTGCTCTGGCGATGTTCTAACGAGCTTTAACAAACGGCGGGGAGGCAGAGAGGCGAGCTGGAACGTGGCGCTGAGGCCCGTGGCGCTAGGGCCTGTCAGGGGGACTCCGCTATCCCCAGATGGAAAACTTCTGTTGGGGGCGGTAATAAGCGTGCATAATGACGTAGAGCAGCTTGATAGAGCTCCACGCCGGAGCCCCGCGTTCACAGAGGAAATCGGAAACCGAAAGCTATTATAACGTCTTTTTTTTTTTCTTTCTTCCTTCGACCCCTCTTTTTTTTTTGTTTTCATATCCACCCTGATATCCATTTCCGAGACCTAAACATAGTGAAGGAATGTCGGCATTAAATGTTTCAACAAACATGTTTCACTGTTTTTAATCCTGTAATCCTGCGTCTCCCACCGGGGACTGGAGGAAAAGGCTCGTACAAATGATAAAATAACAAAAGGGTTTGCAGCCGTTTCAGGCAGCTGCATTAACAGGCAGCAGGCCCGCCACAGCCCCCCTCCACGCAGCCCCTCCGCTCAGCGCCCACTTCGCTATATTTTGGGATGTCGAGGAAACCCGAAAAAAGGGGTTTGTGCTCTCTGGCACCCGGCGGTGATAAATGCTAAAGGGTGACCTTATGTCTCCGTCTGTGTGTTGCTCTACGGAACATTCTCAAAACATACCCAGAACCCGGGGTCGGGACTCAGTCAGTCAGCGGGGCTTTAACGATAATATATCTGAACATACCGACGACGTGAGAAAAGGGCCCGGAGCTGCAGTGAAGTCCGGGTCTGGTCACCTTCAGTAACACAAGCTGACCTAGATGTTTGACTTTCATTGCAGCCCTCCTTCTAAAAGGTACGGACCTCCACGTGTACATCAGCCAGCGCTGCTCCCCGCATTAAGCAAATGAGGGATGTTGTTTAATTTCTATGTGAACCCTGAATACATTTTGGATTTACCTGGTCGATTTCCAGTTATGGGTCGGAAAAACTAAATCCATATCTGGCAAGGTAAACGCGAGCGGGGATTATAGTTTTGTTTGGAATGATTGAACCGACACATATGCATGCACACACATGCATGCACGCACGCACGCACGCACACACACACACACACAGACTTCATCAAACACAAACACACACACACACACAGAATCCATCAAACACACACACACACACACACACTCAAAAACATACACACACACACACACACTCACAAATACATACACAAACACGCACACACACAAACACACACACACACACACTGCTATAGATTAGTTTATTGCGAAAGTGTCCTGTGATTGTGATTTAGTTTCTCATGAACATTCTGATGAAAACCTACTGCTGCGTCCTTGGGGCTGGGCTGAGCAGTCGATACGGCTCGCTAATATCATCCATTGTGAGGCTGCGAGCGTCTGGTAGCTCACAGATGAAACAATAGAGGAGGAGGAGGAGGAGGAGAAACAATATTTTGCAGAGTCGACGTTATTGGATTTGGATTGTAACATGGTAGTATCAAGTTAGGCTTAAATGGGCCAGAGAGTATCACGTCGGAATCACAATAGACATGACCAGATTGTTATTGCACTGCAGCTTCCATTAATAATTCAATCATTTGACCTGTGACATGAATTCCCGTAAAACAATCAGACCCTCTAAGGGCTGTCACGGATATTATTTGAAAATTGTGTAAAGGAGCGAGAGAGAGAGGAAGAGAGAGTGTGTCTGTGTGTGTGTGGTTGTGTGTGTGTGTGTGTGTGTGCTCTGTGTCTATTCACAAGTGTGCGTGTGTTGACCTTTGCGGTGTGTCACAAAAACCGAAGCCGGGAGCTATGGCTACAAGGACAATATTTAGAAAGGCGGAGAGGAGGGATGGCTGGAGAGGAGAGGAGATCAGATGAGGAGAGGAGGGATGGCTGGAGAGGAGAGGAGAGAGGAGACGATGGGAGATCAGATGAGGAGAGCGCAGATGAGGAGATAAGGAATAGGGGAAGAGGAGATGAGGGGAACAAAGAGGAGTAGCCATGCGCGAGGGGGAGTTTATGGAAGGGAAAAAGGAATGGAAAATACTGGATATTAGTGGTGAGGTGAGACAGGCCAGGGAAGAGAGACACGCAGCTGGCTTGACTTCTCCAGCAGTGTTTCTCTGAGTGTGTGTGCGTGCCCCGGCAGGGTTGCCCCCGACACGCAAGAAACACAACGATTGGACGGCGTTGCGCAAAGCATGCACTCAGAGAACTTAAGCAGCACTGGGGAGGAGGTACAAGGAGTGAAGCAGCGCCGTGTATGCAAAATGCATTAAGCAGGCGGAGCGGATAGGCCGGTAATCACATAACACATTGTTTCAAGGATCACTTCTGGCACCGAATAGAACCACGCTGTTCCTCATCTGAAGCCCTGCCCATCAGGGAGATACACAGGCCAACACATGCAGACACATACACACATACACACACACACACACAGTGATGCGCACATGCACACACACACACACACACACACACACACACACATCCGCATGCATGCACACAATCACACACACACACACACACACACACAGTGATGCGCACACACACACACACACACATCCGCATGCATGCACACAATCACACACACACACACACACACACACACACACAGTGATGCACACAATCACACACACGCAAACAAAACCACACAAACCATCTCCCATACATGTATATCCACACACAACAATGCAACAATCCCCCCCCCCACACACACACACACACACACACACACACAATCACAAAACAAGCACGCACGCACACACACAAGACCATGGGCGCCGTGTATCAGGCTGCAGACTGGACCCTGCGCTGGGGAAATCTGCCCTGCGATGGCTGTAAATGAGAGCTGTGGCTGGGCTGTCACATCGGGTTTGGCGGGCCCACAGAGGCTGGCGGGGTTAGGGACATGCCTCTTGCCATGGATATAATGAACTGGCCCATATCTGGAGGGAGGGTGGGGGGGTGGGGTTTGGTGGGGGGCGGGGGGGACAGGGGGGAGGGTTGTACCCCAATGAGCAGAACAACTCACAAAGGGAGCGGGGGAGACAGGCAGAGAGGAGAGAGAGGTGTGGGGGCGGTGGGGGGTGGGGGGTGGGGGGGGGGGGTGGAGAAAGAAACAAGAGTGGAAATTAGAGTAGAAAAGTAAGCAGAGAAAAAGACAAAGGTTGTGGTCAGCGTCAGGGGGCGGGAGAGGACAGAGAGAGAGAGAGAGAGAGAGAGAGAGAGAGAGAGAGAGAGAGAGAGAGAATGAAGCAGAGAGAGAGAAGAGAGAGAGGCAGTGAGAGAGAGACAGAGAGATAGTGAGTGAGAGAGAGAGAGAGAGAATGAAGCAGAGAGAGAGAAGAGAGAGAGAGGCAGAGTGAGAGAGAGAAGCAGGGAGAGAGAGAGAGAGAGAGAGAAAGAGAGAAAGGGTAACAGAGAACAATAGAGCGGGAGGGAGAGAGAGAAGAGAGAGAGAAAGAAAGCTAATCGCAGCTGTTTTCCGCAGTTCTGTTGACAGAGAGGAGAGCCGCTCTAATTAGAGCTGGCTAATGTGTCTCCAGGTATCCACAACCTAGCGGCTAGCTTACTGCAGAGTAATTGGGAGGGCAGAGAACAGGGAACTCACGCGTCGTCCACGGGAGCGCTGGGAACGCCTCGCTCTATTCCTTTGTACATCATTAAGTGGCGGACATCAAAAAGCTGAATTAATCGAACGCAATGTGGTGTCATCGCCCAGTAGTGTGTTCAAACGGCCATTAGTTCTGATGCCGAAAAAATTCTTTCAACCTCAAACACTCGCCTACTCACTTCCCTCCCATCCTTCCCCCTCCTCCCCTCGACTCTCTCCTCCTACCTCCGGATTTTTGGGGGTTCCGTCATTCTTTTTTTTCTCCCGCACTCTCTGTCTCCCGCTCTCTCTCTCTCTCTGTCTCTCTGGCTCTCTCTCTCTCTGTCCTCTCCCTCGCTCTCTCGGTCTCCTCTCTACCCCGGAGAAGGCCACGTCAACACTGTCCTACATAAACAGGATTCCGCAACGCAAGGCAATCATCAGTCTTCATAAAACACGCACACGCGTTCTTCCCTAAAATAATGAATGGCCTCTCTGAGACTAAGGCAAACGTATAGATTTACAATTCACCACTTTACCCCCCCCCCCCCACCTCCTCTCCCCCCCCATCCCCCCATCCCCCCACCTCCAACACACACACACCCCCCTCCCCCCCCCCCCCTGAGTTTTAATGCATCATAAACACTTGGTGTTTTTTGGTCTCAGTTCCAATAAAAACAGAGAGTGGCGGGGGTGTAATATCTGGAGCTGGGGGAAATTAAATTCTGAAGTTCCTCTCCTCCTCACTGCGCCCTGTGTGCCTGCATGCACACACACACGCATGGTAACACACATAACTGCACACACGCATGGCATGCATGCACACACACACACACACACACACACACACACACATACTCTCAGGCGAACATATATACAGGCATGCAGACATACACGCACAGGCAGACACACACAGGCACGCACGCAAACACACACACACGCAGGCATGCATGTACACACACACACACACACACACACAGGCATACACACACAAACAGGTAGAGACACATACCAACACAGAAACACAGGAATGCATGCACACACATAAAAGCATACAAATGTGCATGTGGAATACGCACGCACACATACAAGCGCTCTTTCACACACACACACACACACACACACACACACACACACACACACACACACACACACACACACACACACCAGTTAATCAGCAGCCCTGGGAGAAATCTAAGACCACATCTACACCCAGTGGAAGGAACTGGATATAACCGGCTTTTTTTTCTCCCCTTTTCTCTTAATCACCACCGCCACACACACGCGTGTTGATAAATTAGAGCAAATGTTTAGAGAGCTTATGATTCTACAAAAGTTAATAAATACTGAAATCGATCTTATACAAGGAGGCTGGGGGGGGGGGGGGGGGGGGGGGGGGGGGGCGACGACGACGACGACGACTGTATTAGAAAATCTCCAAGTGCCGCTTTTTTCCTTATTATTCTACTTTCACACACCGCTTTTCTGCCTCTGCTGCTGTTTTCAAGAGTCCTTTCCGTGTGCGGTGACAAACATAACCCTTCTGCCTGGTGGAAATATAAATCATACTTTAGAGTGAAGACAAATGCCTTATCCGTTGGGAGCAGCTCCGGGCTAGTCGTAATGGCCTCTCTCTCCGACTCCCCCCCAAGTCCTTCTCCCTTTCTCTCCCTCTCTCATGGCAGGGAGTTTCCCCCGGTCCGAGGTTTAAGTGTCCACCCAGCCGGGAACCGTTCGACAAACACCGCCAGACAGCTCAGAACATAACTACAGCCCGAACGGACATTCCTCTTCTAAGCCCTGTTCCATATTTATGTGACGAGCATGTAACTTAGAGGCAGGAGAGTCGAGGCCCAAAAAGGCCGACTGACATTAAACCTCCATTTTGGGTCAACAAAAAAAAAATCCTAATTATTCCCTGAGTCAGGGCCTTCTGCATACTGCAACGTGTGTCGAAACACAGAGCACATGGCTCGTATTCGTGTCAAGTCTTGTGACTGAGCTGTGTAACATGGATTTCCTAAATACAGCATACCATTTTACCTCGTCTACTTGGCCCAACTTGCCAAGGCTGGCTTAGCACGAAGCGGGCCAGCTGCAAAAGTCTGTCTCTCTCCCCCCCCCTCTCTCTCCTCCCTTTGCTTTCAGTCCTATCATGTTGCCACTCCTTCTCCTCCAGCCCATTACACAGACCTCTTTATGCTACGCTAAAAGCCGCTCATGTTCAAACACTCCTGGGAAAAGCCCCTTAAAACACGTCAGGATGAGGGCCCCCTGTCTGGTAAAATATTAATAGGGAGTTAATTGGTTGTTAATGGACTGCTTGGGTTAGGAGTCGTCGGCCATTAGACTGGCCACGGGAACAACCCATTCAACGAGTGTCAACTTACCACCACCTACGGTCTTAATTGTTTCCCGGTCACTGTAAGACATGCGTTATGCAAACGGGAGTGTTGGACTAATTATTGTCACTTGGCTTTTATATAACGTCCTGCGCGGCTGTATTGGCAGCATGCACCCACCCCCCACCCTGCCCTCTGCCCATATGCCAGCCCCTGTTCCATGTGAGGCTGGCCCGGTCGGTGTTCGGTTACCTCATTGAGAAAACCCATTGGAGGCGTGGACAATCAACGTCTGTGTCCCATTTCCCCCTTTGTGCGTCAAGGAAGTCTTGCGTATTGTTTACACAGAGAAGAAAACAGTTGTACTGTTTTGTTTGTGGGGACTGGAACTACAATTGAGTGTTTAGAAGCTCGGTGAGGTTTGTCGTTAGTTGCTACCCAACAGGGACCAAAAAAAGAAAAAAGTATTCTGGGCTAGCTGAATGTAATATTAATGCAGGAACGACAGAGAAATCAAATGGAATCTAAACCGAGTTCAAATGTTGACATCAACGCATACATTTTTGATTATTGCAAAGCTACCATGCCATTCCTTCTAAAAAAAACGGATAGACATGTGATGCAGAGTATTTTTAGAATAAGAAATATTTCATCCAGCCGCTCGCTTCATCTACAATTCCTTTATGAAAAGCGCAAATACTTCGTTTGGTCGGGAAATGGTACTTGAAATGGCCCTTGAAGTTAGCCAGACTGCCTTTGCCAGTTCAGGCTTTCATCACTATTCATAAAATAGCCATGGTTACAAACTGGCAGAGCACTGCTGTGTAAAAATACAAATGTCAACTTTTGTCAGTCGCTACAGAAGGTTGAATTTATTAGATCATTTGAG
Source organism: Micromesistius poutassou (assembly GCF_964030765.1). NCBI lineage: Eukaryota > Metazoa > Chordata > Actinopteri > Gadiformes > Gadidae > Micromesistius > Micromesistius poutassou. Next base: position 44,950 of record NW_028178305.1, on the reverse strand, counting down.
TTACGTTTTTTTTTTTTCAAATTAGTAATAATTAGTCATTACCATGTCCACGGTAGAACTCTCAGTTTAATGATGCATACAATTAAGTATTAACTTGGATGGCAGGACTTTATAGCAGGAAATATATTATATTATGCAATTATACCCCTGTACACCAATAATGAAATGGGGATTGTGTTCAGATGCTGTTTATTTGTCCAATTACATTAGGTGGCAAATGTCAGCAAACCCCACAGATGCTCGATTTTGATTTAAGTGTCAGTTTCAATAGCACCGCTAGATGGCAGTAAAACACAGGGAGACATTTAGAACCGGCAAGCAAGTCTTTGTCATGGACGTGACAAGGAAATCGATAAGATATGCTGGCTCTAGAGCCTAGGGTGTGATCGCAGGCTCTGAGGTCGTGGCCGGGCCTCCAGTGGAAACTATTTCATGGATCCTGCAGTTCTTATTTAATAGTCTACGGAGGAGTGTTTAAAGCACATCACTCCGCTACATCCGAAATACATTTTTAAAAAAAAGAGACGGGGTTCGTGGACATTGACTGTATTGACATTAGAAAGCATTCAAAAGATCTGCGAAGAATTTTGGAAAATTCTCGCTCCCACTCTACGGACAATTAACACTCATGCATCACATCGTGGTAGAACATAAAGCTGTACATAATCGGAACCATTTCGCAGTCAGGCGTCCGGTGAAGCCTTCGCCAAGGCGCGGTAACAAGACGGCACTGGTGACGGGGTCGTCCACCAGCAGTTGCAATATTTGCAAGCGTATACAGAATATTAGTAACACTTTTGTGAAAATGTAGAAAAATTAAAACCGTGACAAAAATGTCCATTCACATTAAGGGCAAGGCGTGCTGTAGTTGGCGATGACACCGTCATCAAAATACCACAAGCAGTACTAAACAAAGATAGCAAACCAATAATCCCCCTCCCTCAAGTCATTATGGATGACATTGGGATAAAGTGAGTGAGCGATTTTTTTTTTCTTTTATCATGATTAAAATTACAAATAGATTATCGACAGTATTTTGTAACAGTCAGTCAGCTTGACCCATGGAAAGCCTTCTGCATCGACCTTGCCCAGGGAGATTAATGAATTAAGAAATTCTGTTCTTGGGTAAGCGTCGATATTTGGGGGACCGGAGACATCCCCGTACAATCATCTACAAAATATGAGTTCTAAGAAAGTAGCCTAGGATGCGTCATACCTGGCTGGTGTGAAATGTATTCTCAGCATGCATAAATATTACAAGCTCTGTTCACCCTCCCCAGAGTCAACCACTATGTTTTCAATGGCCTAATAAAGTTATTTCCTCCAATGCTGTCTATCAATATCAAGAAGAGAAACGCTGTATGCCTGTTGCAAATACAGAGGAACATAAGTTAGACAGACGCAGGTGGAATGTGCTCCAAAAAGTTAAAGTTCTGCTTGTTACTGTAGGCCTACCATATTATTGTCAGTGTTTGTCTGTTTAAGAAACCTTTTCACGTGTGTATGAGTGACTAGGTAGCGAAAGTAATTAAGAGCATGTATCCGTTAGGTTATTGGTGTCCTTTTCTCATGGACCACACATAGCACGTAGTGATGGGTTGTCATAACACCATGAAAGCCAATGTCGTCATGTGAATTAAAAAATTCAAAGTTAAAGTTTTTTTTTTTTTTTTTAAACCCCTTACTACATTTTGTGCTGAATGGATTCATGGTCAGCAGTCTCAGAGCTTGTGTGAACCGTGTTTGCAAGGTTGAAGCCTGAGACTGTGGTGGGGTTGGTGGGGGTGGTGGGGTTGGTGGTGGGGGTTGGTGGGTTGGCTCAGGGTCCTAGCCCGCTTTATGGAACAGAATGGGCTTGACCATGCCCGTGAGGATCTTGGGCACATGGACGCTCACGATCTCCGAGATCATCTCGGGGAAGCTGACGCGGTTCTGCAGCGACTGCGCTTGCACGAAGAGGTCGTAGGTGAACTGGTGGAGCTTCCTGATGATCTGGAAGGACAAAGAACACAGCACACCAGAAGTGGCGCCATGAACGTCGTGTCGTAAGGGACCGCAGTATGCGTGATGAGATGTAATCGAGGAGTTAAATATTAATAAACTACCAGCGCGACTATGGAAGTATTCGCCGCACAAAGAACGATTTGATATATGAGCCGTCATGCATTTGGCAGCCAAATAAAAGTAGAGACTGACTCTCCCCAGCCTTCCCCTAAACGGGCTCTAGGGTTTATGGTGCCTGAAGCGCCATGAGGGGAGTGTGTGTATGTGTATGTGTGTGTGTGTGCATGCGTGCGTGTGCGCGTGTGTGTGTGTGTTCTCCTGTGATGTTCTCTTTAGAGGCAGTCTCCAACGGCACCCAAGGGTGCCCTGCCAGAAAACGCCCCCCCCCTTGGAACAGGAGCCACGATCCAAAACATTTAGGGATTACATTTTCATAAGATGTACTTACAACCTTTAGAAACTAAATCGGCCATATCTTCAATGGCGATCGCGCGGGTAAACAAGACGCAGGGCGGGTAATCTGACCCCGGGTGCTGTGTGTCCGTGAGGACTGGACCCGTGCCGACTTATTTTCAACACGGTGACGCAAGTACGCGTTTGTCAGCCAATCCTCCTGGACAGAGGGGTTTGCTAAACATTGACTTTCGAGTACGTCTCATCCTCGCAGACACATCCACTGTGGATGTGTGGATGTGCTTTCTCTATGTGGATGATCCACACAGAGAAAGCACACCACACACACTGCCCAAATAGAAGGGTATAAGATGACACACTTTTTTTTTTTACCACGGGGACGGGGCGGGAATGGGAAACCATGAGGGGCGGCAGTAGCTCAGGAGGTAGAGCGGGGTTGGCTGGCAACCGCAAGGTTGCTGGTTCGATCCCCGGCTCCTCCTAGCTGAGTGTGGAGGTGTCCCTGAGCGAGACGCCTCACCTGACTGCTCCTGACCCGCTGGCTGGCTGTCGCCCTGCGTGGCTGACTCCGCCGTCGGTGTGTGAATGTGTGCATGAATGGGTGAATGTCAGTCAACACTGTAAAGTGCTTTGGATAAAAGCGCTCTATAAATGAGGACCATTTACCGTTTACCATGACATCCTGGTGGGGCTGGCCCAGGCACAGTGTGACGACGGGGGATTTAAACAGAGGATAGGTGGGGTTGTGGTGGGGGGGGTGGTGGTGGTGGAGGGCGGCGTGGCTTTGAGCGATTCCTTACCGGGTGCAGATAGTCCAGCAGCTGGGTGAGTTGAAAGAGTCTCTGTGTGCGGGTGGTCTCGCCGTGGTGGCTGGCCAAGCGGTCCAGCTCGTTGATGTAGGCCGTCCGCAGCTTGTCAAAGCCCCGCTGGTTCTTCAGGCCCTCCACGGGTACTGGGGTGGCAGGGGAGGCAGAAACAGGACATTTATTCCCCCAACCAAACCCAAAACTCACTTTTTGGTTTTTAAAAAATTCACCCCACTCTGCTTTGGTCCTTCTCAGCACGGCTGGTCACTTATCCAGAGCAGTGAACCGTGAATTCTGATACGGATACATCATGAAGGTGCAGGTGTCTTGTTCAGGTGAGCCTACAGGTGCGGCGATTGCGAAAGACGGTTTAAGCGGTTAGGGGGAAACCCCCCCCCCACTCTCCAGCCAACAGCCGACCGCCGCGAGGTGTGTGCCGAGTGGCTGTGGAGACAACGGCGGTCGGGACTCACTGATGCTGAAGAGGAGCAGGGCCTTCATGCAGAGGTACTCCTCCTGGGTGACCCGCAGCATGCTGAAGCGCTGCGACAGGAGCTGCATCCTCACACAGTGCTCGTACATGCTGGACACCTGCATCCGCTGCCTGGGGGGGGGGGGCGGAGATGCATGGTGAGGGGGAGAGGGGGGATGGGAGGCAGGATGGGGGGGGGGGGGGGGGGGGTGACAGACGAAGACATCAGAACCGTGTGATGGGCAGTGGGAGATGGATGATGTGGTGTGTGTGTGTGTGTGTGTGTGTGTGTGTGTGTGTGTGTGTATGTGTGTGTGTGATGTGCACCCGATGGTCGTACAGAGAGGAGGGGGAGAGGGAAAGGAAAAATAAGAAAAAGAAGTAGCGGTATTGGTGAGAAAAATAAGCGAAGATGGATAATGGAAAATGAGAACGAGACGGAGAGGCAGAGAAAAATGAGGGTCAGATGCAAGGGCACGCGTATCCATTACCATTCAGGTCGGCTGCAGCCAGCTAGAGTGACAGAGGTCTAATGCAGACTGAATGAGCACTTTGCTGGCTGCATGAAACATCAGACAGACACGGGCAGCTCCAGGGGACCCTGGGCTCGCTTTAGGATTCCACACACACAGGCTGCCTCGCCGCCGCCGCCGCCGTGCCGACTCAACCCAGCTCTCTCATGGAGAGGAGGGCCAGGGTAGGGGGAACCCACCGTCTCCGTGTCACATTACGGCTGCTTCTCGTCTACACAATCACACTCTTCTTGCTATTTACTTGTTTCTCTTCCTGTTTATGTGTTCCTTTGTTTGACTCTAAACGAAACGCTCATGAGCTAATTCCGCCAACAGAATCGTCATTTCTGTTAATATATACACCGCTTATTAAATGTCAGTGTTTTTCCATGATATTTCTATAATGACAATAATGACATTGTCACAACTGAGGAGGCACCGATGATTCAAGTTCATAACAAAAAAAGAATTGGGATGACCAAAATCGTTTTTTTTTTAAATAGTATATATAGGTTTTGCATGGCTGATTTTATTTTAGTAATTCTGGATTCACGTACGGGAAATAATTCAAAATAAAAGCGTGCTTATGTGTCTCGATACCACCCCAAGATCTAAGACAGAGAGACAGTGTGAACAGTTAGAACGGGAGCTTTATGAAGGGAACTTAATAAAAGTGAAAGTTTTAAGATGAAAGCAAAAATAACTGATACATAGACAGAAGCTCTCTTCTTGGCTAAATTGACGAGGATGTTTAAATCTTGAAATGGAATAAATGATGAATTTGGGCGATTCCTCTCGGGGCTACGTGTATAGCAGGTGCAAGGGGGGAAAGGAGGGAAATAAAAAATATATACTTGTTTACTCCGCAATGAGTAAGTGGGCCCACTTTGGGAGTGTGTGCTCAGTTTGTGTTCCCAGTGACAGTTCAAACCCCCCGATGCATAAACAAACTATAATGGCAAATTTTTATGTGGGGGTGAGCAGACAGGCAATAGTTTATTCAATAGAGAGAACAAACTTAATAACGGAATAGGGAAACTTTTTCAGAACTCTTAAGGGAAACAGCTTCAGGTAATGCAATGTTTAGCGTTTGACATACTCATCAAAGATCAGGTCTGGAGCAAAGTACAGCCTGGAGCCATTAGTGAGGGTGTAAGACCGCCACCCAAGGGCAAACACCATCACCCCCATCCATGAAGACTGGATCACAAACATCTGGTCGTCCACGTGCATGTCGCGGAAACCTGCCCAGGTGAGGGGGAAACAGTCACCTGACCACTCTTTTCATGTGTATTACTACATTACTACATTCAATGAAAAACAATTCTTCATTCTTTAAACAAAGACATGGTTGGTGTGTATAGCGTGAGCTGGTGTTGCTTCTGTTATACACGTGAACAGATCGCCCTCTTGTGGTAGATATCAGAAATATGCCAATTCTGTTGGATTTTTCCTCAAATGTATTTCCAATCTTTGCTCTGCCACGGTATGCATTTAATAGAAAAATGAACGTGTATGACTGTATGTTAACCTTTATGGAAATATTAAATCTGGAAGAAGATTTTTGCCAGGTCTTGTTTAGCGTTTAACATTTGGCCTGGGCGACTTGACTTTGTAGGCATTGTATTTATTTGCATGTATTGCATCTATTTGTTAATTCTTCCAACATAATACACACACACACAGAAAGATGAACAAGAGACAGAAAGATAGAGATGGATAAGAGACAGAAAGATAGAGATAGACAAGAGACAGAACGAGAAAGTGACAAATTATAAAGATAAAGAGACATACAGAGAGAATCAGAAAGATAGAAATACAGATAGAGAGAGATATATACACAGAGAAAGATAGAGACACAGACAGACATACAGCAAGATAGAGAGAGATAGACATACATATATAAAGATAGAGACACATACAGACATACAGCAAGATAGAGAGATAGACATACACAGAGAAAGATAGAGACACAGACAGACATACAGCAAGATAGAGAGAGAGATAGACATACATATATAAAGATAGAGACACAGGGAAAGAGCTACAGTGAGATAGAAAGACAGGGTGCTAGATTTACACAAAGCAAGCAAGAGCAAGAGATGGATATACAGAGACTGAGATAGAGAGACAGAGCGATAGACAAGAGACAGATAGACAAGAGACAGAGGCAAGAGATGGATACACACACACACACACACACACACACTCACACACACACACAGATAGACAGTTAGGCCCCGTCCCAATACCTCCCCTAACCCTAGATTTTTGCCCTAACCCTAGATTTTGCGTGTTCTCGTATAGGGGTAGGGTGTCCCATTACTGTAGGGAGCAAGGGGGAGTGCTATTTTGCCCTTATAATCAACCCTCAAAAACGTAGTGAGGTCCGATGCAGGCTTAAAACAAAGTGGAAGATTTACTGTTGAGGGCACTCCAAACCAAAGTGGAAGTTTTAAGGGGTGGGGGGGGGGGGGGAGAAATGGGACAGAAGTGTACCTGGTATGGCTTTGGCCCAGTGCACCACGGTCACCAGCTGCCTCTCGCCCAGCTCGTTGAGGCTGGTGAGCAGCGAGCTGGAGCTGTCGGGCAGCGCGGGGTCATGGCCCGCGTTCACCACCGTGGGCTCAATGGTCTGCAGCTGGCTGAGCAGGGACAGACAGGAGTCCAGGCTTGGAGAGGGGCCGGGGGCCAGGCTCTGGGTGTAGGCTGCAGCTGGGGGGGGTGAAGACAAGGAGCAGAGCCTTAGCCGAAGCAGACAGGGGCGGAGGAGAGAGCGGGCCGGTGGATATACGGTGTGGCAGGATGGACGGGTCGATGTTAAGCGCAACCGCATAGCATTAGACAAGGAAGTGACCTGCCCCCCCCCCCAAACGTGCATACACACACACACACACACACACACACACACACACACACACACACACACTTTCCACCCGGTGATGACCCTCAGACATCTCTCTACACTCTAAATAATATTGATTATAATATGATAAGCCATTTCTTCAAACATAAAAAAAGTTTGATATAAATATTTGAACGAATTGCCCCCCTCGTGTTTTTTTTCCCGTACTGAAAGGCATTGCTGTGGAGGGACCGCGTCAGTAACACTGACGATATCCCTGCTGCTGCTGTCGAGTCGGCCTCGAGTCACTGTGGACAGAAACTAGGAACACTGACTGAATGTGAGGCACAGGGGAAGCACCTGGAGACGGACAGAATACCGATGGCTACAGAGCGACAGGACACAGACAGACAGCCTGAGCCTCACCTGCGTGGCTTGTGGGGGAGATCCCGCCGGCTTCCAACACTCCATCGCTCCCCAACGCCCGGGGCATCTCCTCATCCCTGCTTCGCGTTTGACTGGCGACCTTTAGCCTCCGACCTGAGAGGAAGGGTACAGAAGAGACCAGGATACAATAACACGGCCGATCGGAAAGGAAAGGACACTTCTCAAAATTCCAAAAACAACACTTTATTCAATAAAAAAATTGTACACAGCTATAAACAGAGTCAATTAAAGAGAACAGAACAAAGGAAACCGGTAAATAGTTCCAAATGCTTTGTGTCAAGCCAACCGTTTTATTTGCCATGCTTATTACACAAAAAAGGACAGGGCCAATAAAGGAAAACAGCTTGAGGAATGAGCCAACCTCCAATAAGAAAATTATGACAATAATATTGTTATTAATTTCCTTAAGGTTGTGGGCGAGCGCTTTTGTTTGGCTCTGTCCTCCTGGATTGAGACGTTGGCCTGCTCTGAAATCAAATGGTTACAGTATATCTGGGCCGAAGGACCATTTGAGGATAATTTAGACGTGTTAGAAGTGTCCACACGTCTTTGACTAAATTCTGCTGATATTTAGCACTCGTAACGAAAAGTCAAACTCAGTTCACTCACGGTGTGTTCCCGGAGACAGGGAGAGGGGGAGACAGGGAGAGGGGGAGACAGGGAGACAGGGAGAGAGGGAGACAGAGAGAGAGGGAGACAGGGAGAGAGGGAGAGAAGGAGAGAGAGAGACAGGGAGACGGAGACAGGGAGAGAGGGAGACGGAGACAGGGAGAGAGGGAGACAGGGAGAGAGGGAGACAGAGAGAGAGGGAGAGAAGGAGAGAGGGAGACAGGGAGAGAGGGAGACAGGGAGAGAGGGAGAGAAGGAGAGAGGGAGACAGGGAGAGAGGGAGACAGAGAGAGAGGGAGACAGGGAGAGAGGGAAAAAGGGAGACAGGGAGAGAGGGAGACAGGGAGACAGGGAGAGAGGGAGACAGGGAGAGAGGGAGACAGAGAGAGAGGGAGACAGGGAGAGAGGGAGAGAAGGAGACAGGGAGAGAGGGAGACAGGGAGACAGGGAGAGAGGGAGACAGGGAGAGAGGGAGACAGGGAGAAAGGGAGAGAGGGAGACAGGGAGAGAGGGAGAGAAGGAGAGAGGGAGAGAAGGAGAGAGGGAGACAGGGAGAGAGGGAGACAGGGAGAGAGGGAGAAAGGGAGACATGGCGAGAGGGAGACATGGCGAGAGGGAGACAGGGAGAGAGGGAGACAGGGAGAGAGGGAGAGAGGGAGACAGGGAGAGAGGGAGAGAGGGAGACAGGGAGAGAGGGAGAGAGGGAGACATGGAGTAAGGGAGAGAGGGAGACAGGGAGAGAGAGAGAGGGACAGAGGGAGAGAGGGAGACAGGGAGACAGGGAGAGGGAGACAGGGAAAGAGAGAGAGAGGGACAGAGGGAGAGAGGGAGACAGGGAGAGGGAGACAGGGAGAGAGGGAGTTGGGGAGACAGGGAGACAGGGAGTTGGGGAGACAGGGAGACAGGGAGAGAGGCTCACCTTTGAGGCTCATGCCAGACATGAAGCATCTCTTGAGACGACATGAGGCACAGTTCTTTCGCCTCAGCTTGTCGATGGTGCAGTCATTGCGACCGGCACAGAGGTGGTTCTGTTTACCTAGGGACACGCGAGCACACACACACGTACACACACACACACACACACACGTACACACACACACACACACACACACACACACACACACACACACACACACACACACACACACACACAACACACACAACACACACACAACACACACACAACACACACACACACACACACACACACACACACAGTACTTAAGCAATGCCCCCGCTACCGGTCGTAACAACAACATGTAGGCGTGAACAGATGACAAAAAAACGAGCTCTATCTCTCTGGCTGCTTCTCTCTACCGCTCACATCCAAGGTCACTCTGCCCCCACTCTGTGACAGAGTTGGTGGGCTTAATTGAACGGGATGGTAAATAATGGCCAATAGGCATTTGCGTGAGTGTATGTTTGTAACGTGTTTGTGTGTATATGTGTTTGCAGTATAACACACACACTACTTTGTATTTAGTACTTTGTGTGTGTGTGTGTGTGTGGGTTAAGGTGTAACTGTCTTGTATAACTACAGTTTGCTGTTAATGTTTAGAGGTGACACAAATTAACATTTGTGTGTACTTTCAGCTGTAACTGCTTTATAGTTGTTTCTTGTTGCTGTTTATTGTGCGTCAAAGTTGGTGTGTGTGTGTGTGTGTGTGTGTGTGTGTACCTGCTGCAGCCCTCTTGAAGAACACTTTGCAGCTTCCGCAGGTGACGGCCCCGTAATGACAACCTGAGGCATCGTCGCCACATACTTGACACACTCGACGGTCCGACAGGTGCATGCTCATTCCTGGGAAAATATCATCATATCTACACACACACACACACACACACACACACGCACACACAAACACAAACCGCCGAATTAAAGAGTAGAGTAGTACACCAGTATGTCTGTATGAAAGAAGAATAGATCACATATCACGGAAAGAGATGAAAGATTAATAGGTGTTAATGTGTCAGAGCCATTCAACCTTTGGCTCTTAGGCTGAATCACAAGACGGCAGTATTATCGTTGAAAATACATCCTGGCAAAGGGAAGCCAGGCAATGCAGACACGCGACGCCATGAACTGTGGTCGACCAGCGAAGTCAAGAGCTGCACAACACACACGAGTACAGCATGGCTATTCATAGAGTTGACAACGTGTGTAAAAGGTAGATTATCAGTAAATCCCATTAGCTAAGCACCTCAGAATGTAAGGCACTGCTCCACGAGTAAACGTAGGAAACTTTAGAAAGATCGGCAGCAGTAGGCTAAAACTCAATTACATTCGTTTTCTTCAGATTATTATTTTGGAGAAAGGTCTGGAAGGATATTTTCTACTAATATTATATCATATTTGTATGCATATAATAGGCCTATATTAATACAAACCAGAATGATATTTATTCGTAAAAAAAAAATGAAATAGCCGCCTTTTTAATGGCACTGATAAACGTCCGGTAATTTGAGCAGTATAATAAGACACCACAAAAACCGATCGTGGGGTTTAGAGGTTTAGGCTGAGTTGAACAACACCATTCATCAGAGTCATCACATTCTCATGAGTACAAAATAATACCATGCTGAAATGTTTATAGGTCACCAACGAAGACAGCTGCATCATCGTCCGCAAACCTTACTTTCACTCTACCACGGTTAAATAAAACTGCAATAACTGCAGTCAAATAGGCCCGATTTACGAAGACTAAAATTATTTGAAGGGTCACCAGAGGAAGGCCTTTGACCTATAGGACAGAATGTCTTTATTTAACTTGGGGAACATACCTGAAACTTGGATCTCTGTATTCCACCCAACTGGGAGATTCGGTCTTGATGTTGGAGTAATGTCCCAGGCGTTGTGGAACCGCAGTTTGGTAACTTCCCACCTGGCCGTACCCCTGAGCCATCACTGTCTGTACGCCACTGCTTGCATCCCCGTGGTCGTCGCCGGAGGGGGCACAATAGCAGTGCTGCCTCGGTCCAAAAGAGGGTTGCCCGTAGTAACAGTATTTGCAGGACAAATTATGGCCGCATGATCTACCGCGCTCCGGTTCGGTCCGACCGCTGTTTAGTACATGCTCACCGACGCACCACATCCCCGGTGTGTCCCTGAAAATTGGCGAGGTCGAGTCGTCCAGTCGGCGAGACGCGGACGGCTCGTCCACCGCGTTCATGATAAACAAGTTGGACTCCTTGACGACATATCGCGCTGTCGCGGGATGACCGCGCGTCTCGGCCAGCGCGAACTCTGCTTGACTGGATCCGAGCAGATCCATACTGCCCCGATACATGTCACCAGCAGACACCTGATCAAAGGTACCCTGCTGCTCCATCTCCTCCTCCGGGTCATTCGGCCGCCCCCTGATCACTTCGGGGGTCACGCGTCCACCTGGTCCGAACTCTGGCGCACTTTGCGTGCTGTTGGTGGCGGCAGATGGGACGCTTTCTCCGAAGCCGTTCTTGGAGCCATTATTCAGGTCGCTGGGCTGTGGAGCCGAATCCAAGCCCAGGGACACGGATACGGCGGTGCTGAGCTCAATGGTCGCCGGGCAGGGACACGGCTTTCCTGCGATATATTGCCGATCGCCTCCGTTCGCTGACGACGCTCCCGCGTGGAAAGACATTTGTGATCGTTTCTTTACGGTGGATGTGTAACTAGGCTACACAAGAGGAGAAGCAATGTTTCCGACAAGAGGGGACTGGCTTACCATGCGAAGACCCGTCATGTGCTAAGGTCACTCTCAACGCAGCTTCTTTTTCGTAGTGAATTAAAGTATTTTCCCATTTGCTCTCCGAAGCACAGCGGTCGTTAGGTTTCAATTCAAGTATGTGTGTTCTACTAAATGAAGTATCCAGCCATATCAAACGGTGAGGTTTTACCTAACTTGACAAGTGCGTTTTTTTCCCCCTTCCAAAAGTAAAACCACTCGATCGTTACTTCTCAACGCTTCTTTGACGTAGGGGGGTGGGGGGGGGGAGGCGGTGGATTAAAATTATGTCTGCAACTTCAGCTAGAAAAAATACAGACCGTCACGTCATTTGGTATCCAGCACCGTGCCTGCCCGGCCCGCCTCTAGATCTCGGCTGCCGAATGGTGGTGGTGAATCCGCGATAATCTCGCGTTGCCAATCACACGAGACAACCAACCAGATCAGTACAGGTGCGGCCGCCTCGGAGACACCCGCGTCTAGCGAGGGTTTGGAAAGTTTTTAATCATAGAAGTGGAGCGCTATGTTGTGGTTCTTCCTTTTCTATTCACTGTGCGGTAAATTGAAGGTTTGGTGGACTACTTGATCAAATTGATTTGTTGCATTTTATTATTGTTTTGCGATCATTGATCATCGATTACTGCCTGGTAACCACACACACACACACACACACACACACACACACACACACACACACACACACACACACACACACACACACACACACACACACACACACACACACACACACATTACAGGCAATTGTTGGCATACACATGAAAAATGTAGGATACATAAAAATACGATTGGTCTACTAGATATCATATTGACTTCCCTAGGCTATATAGTAACAATTTTAACATTGTAAATTATGCTCAGGTTTTGGCAATGCGATCTTGAAAATATTGATTGAATAGGCTACACGGACTATGCATATCGTGCGAACAACATATTTTTTTAAGTGGTCTACATTTTATGGAACTTCAAACATTAAGTCAAATCATTTAAATGCCACCGTGGAATGGGGTTAGGCTACATCCTGCGTTGGCGTTCTGACTCCGCAGGATGCATCATCAATAACGTCTGAAACTTTGTTATCTCGGTGTTTGTCAGTTTCTTTCTGCCTCATTATTACCGCTCATATGCCCCCCCCCCCTCACATGGACTCAAACTCGTCGATGCGCTGCTTTGTGTTGCCCTGTCGGATCTGGCGGAGGGTCTTGTATTTGTCCCGACCAGCCTTGACGTTCGCCGCGTGGATCAGGTCGTTCGGGGTCTTCTTCGTCTCATCTACGGCGCAAGCCAAGTCAGTGCTCAAGAACTGGAGGGAGCACCGGGCCATGCACACGCACACGCACACGAACACACACACACACACACACACACACACACACACACACACACACACACACACACACACACACACACACACACACACACACACACACACACACACACACACACACGCGTAAACCTCACACGAAAGACTGGGAAAACTGCAGCCCACCCCCCCAACACACACGCAAAACGTAGGCATACTAATCAAAAGCTTCTATTGTGTTTTTCTGTTATTTTTGGTAGGCTACCACACGACAATGCTTTTGTTGTTGGTGAGGACGGGATGCAATTTATTTTCTTCATAATAGAACTGGATGAAAACTGCAGATTCCTCCATACCTATTTGATAATGCAACATGGGTGGCATGATAAAATACTTTTTTTTATTCTGTGCAAATATATATTAATATTGTTACATTTGTAAAAAGATTGGTTGGAAAGCAGGCTGCAAGATGCCATTGACAAAGGCAATATTACTATGTATTTTACTACTATTACTGTGTATTTACTAGTATAATGGTAAAGGGCATGTGTTTACAATTCTAAGAGAAGGTCATGCATTTTGTATCTTTGCATTTACAGTTAATATATTAACTTCACTGTCGCCCTGCGTGGTTGACTCCGCCGTGAATGTGTGCATGAATGGGTGAATGTCAGTCAACACTGTAAAGCACTGAAACTTTATAAAAGCGCTATATAAATGAGGACCATTTACCATTTATAAATTAAAAAAAATATTTAAAATCTTTGCTAGTTATATTCTCATTCTCTTCTGTTCCACCTCCCATGCATTGGAAGTCTTATTTCCAGTTTCAATATGTATCATGTCCTACAATTGGCATCATATGCAATGCCTTATGAGCTCTCCTTAACGGATACAGCTATAGTTCCGTTCCATAATGTATTTTTTTTTTACCGGCCAATCAATAGTTTAATACACAGCCCTGAATCCTCTTTACCTGCCAAACAGCAGCCTATACATCTCTCCGCCATTGGCTCATGTCAGGTACTCATTTTCGACCCGGTTCCATTCTCTCTCACAAATAAATAATGTATAGGGCTTTGTCGTTTGAATATATCTGATGATGTGTGATTTACGGTATATACTTGTACGTGTACAGCCAACGGCACAGACCTTGAGATTCTTGCGCAGCCTCTTGTTCTTTTGGGCCTCGGTGACTCTCTCCTCCTCGCTGCGGTCCCGTACCATGTCCGGCGAGGTGAGCTCAGCGCTCGCCTCGGCGCTGCTCTCGTCCGTCTCGTCGTGCTCGTGCATGTGGCTGTGCACCGTGGCTTGGATGTGGACGCCCAGGAGTTTGCTCTTCAGATCCACTTTGGTTCGTTCAAGGTCACCCTCCACGGCCATTGCCTGTCAACGCGTGCACACGGGGAGTTCAGGAGAACTCCCATTGTGGACGCCACAGTGGTTTCCTAATGGAAGGTTCCTGCCTGGGAATGTTATGCAGAACTCCCACTGATCTACGCTCGTTGAGTGATATTGGAACTCACTCACAGTGACTCTTATTAACAAGTCAAACATGTGTAATGGAGATACAATAATGAAGAATAGTCAAATATTTTGTTTTAAGACAAAATTATGTTATAATATAATTATTAAACAACAAAAGCCGGATCTAAATGCCAAATGGACATGCGTTGCCACTTACTGGCAAACAGGCACACACTCTGCTGCCAACCTACTGAAGTTTCCAAGGTCTTCCTTGCCCCCTCCCCTTTTTTTTTTTCTTAACTTGACGTGAGCACTGTCGCCAGGTCCAACTTCTGAAGTTTTAGGAATTAGACAACACTGCGCTCAGTGACAGAAAACCGAACTTTTTTTTTCCGTAGTTTCTTTTCTTTTCTACCAAGGTCTCGCTGGAGTCACCGAGCTCATCTTTAATTCATTCATCATCACTTAACTTTTTTCCGCTGATGCTCACCCTTGTCTTCCACCTCTTTGCCTCCTCGTCCTTTTTTTTCTTGGCATCCTCCAGCCTGGATATCTTAGAGGTAAGCTCTGCGAGCTCCGTGGCCTGCACACATGCACACAAATGGGGGACAAGTGACAAGTTAAGAGATCAGGGATTTCCGATCAGGCTTCTGTTTGACAATGTGTTCATTTATATGCGAAAAAAACTTCAGAGCATTTTTTATTTGGGTGTGTGACTTTTTTTTTTTTATTTGCATGTGGACTCTATCTAAATGTATAAGTAATCTGTGATTTATGTGCGGAAAAAAAAGAGAAACATTTCTTCTGAGTCTTTTGGCTTCTTGATATCTTTTGAGTGTGTGCGTTTTAAGTTAAGTGAGTTGTGCAACAGCACCAGATTCTCCTGGTTCTTCAGCTGGTGCTCCGACTGGTTCATCAGCACTGCCTTGGCCTCCACCGCTGCCTTGCGGTCCTTATCAAGACGCTCAGCCTCCGCCTGAGCAATCTTTCTCTCTTTCTCCAACTCCAGGGCCCTCCGAGTCTGCTCCTCCAGCTCTGAAGAACACAAACCCTCCAAGGTTTCGTTACCACACACACACACACACACACACACACACACACACACACACACACACACAAAGGGAGTTGTGCGGACACATATGAACAAGAACTTATTGATTCTACCCAACAAGCAGATGTCGTTTCTAAACGACCATTCAGAGGTAATTACTACTGAAAAACTGACAATTCTGAAACCGAGAGATGTTCCAAAAAATAACAAGAAGCCTGCTTTGGGTCTTTGTATGACACTGGGGAAAGGAAGATGTGATTTAGACTCATTTGTATTTGGATTCTTGTCATACCGTCCTGAGCCCTCTTTGTCTGCTCCTCAATCTGTCTCAGTCTCTCCATCAACTCCATGGTCTCCCGGGCAATCTTCTCAGTTTCCTTCTCAGCGTTCT
Source organism: Micromesistius poutassou (assembly GCF_964030765.1). NCBI lineage: Eukaryota > Metazoa > Chordata > Actinopteri > Gadiformes > Gadidae > Micromesistius > Micromesistius poutassou. The sequence goes on along the minus strand of NW_028178305.1, from coordinate 28,907 downwards.
CACGCTTTTTTTTCTCACTCGCGAGCAGAGCCCTGACAAAAATAAAATAAAAACAAAAATAATTGCAGCCAAAACCTTTTCACAGCGCATGACGACTTTGTGCAAACAATTCCCTCATCGACAAACCGATAGCGCTCCCTCGTCCTCACCTCTCCATTTGCCTTTTGCTCTTCTCCTCCTTGGCCTGGGCTTTCATCTGCTGCACCTCGATGGTGTCCGGCTTCCTCCTCCTCATGTACAGGTCGTGGTTGCCCATGCACAAGGCCAGGATGCGCTTGTTGATGCGCAGGCGTGGAGCGTAAAATACAAAGTCCTTGGAACAAAGGCACAGATGAAATGACACAGGATTACAAACCTGATTGGTGCTCAAATACATCACCGGCAACACATCCTTTAAGTAACTTATTCAGACACTGTGGCCATTAAAGAGATGTATGCAAGACCTTATGTGGCCGGAGGAGTTTTTTAAGGTGGAGGCATAGCAGTAAACAAGAAAGGGTGGAAGTACCGGGGCTTTCTTGTCAATTGGCTTGATGACAAACTTCTTGTCATTAAAGGAGATGTTTCGAATTTCGCTCCATGGAAAGCCGATCTTTGGAGTCATCCTGGTGTTTTATGGAGACAGAGATAATGAGCTGAGAAGTCGGACACAATGGCTTTACCATGGACAACGCTGCTAAATGGCTTTGCCAAATTGTTCCTACTTGTCCATCTTGTCGTATATGTTGAGGCCGAGGGCGTCTACACCCAGCCACAGTTCGGATCCTTTCTTGTTCTTGATGTTGAAGTAGTTCACCCCGTACATCTCCAGGTCCTGGGCAATCTTCAGATACTCCACCATGCCATCTTCTCTGTGGAGTAAATTCTCCAGGACATAAGACCACAGGGATGTTTGTGTGTGCCAGGTGTGCGTGTGCCTGTGAGTGAGACAGTGTGTGCACGCAGGCTCTGCAGAGCTGTGTTACCTCAGCATGCCCTTGTGTTCCTGGTGCCAGACCTGGATCCGTTCCTCCCACTGACTGTTGTTGAGCTTGTGTTGCTCCAAAACCCTGGTTTCCATCACAAAAACAAACAGCGATCAGATCACTACAGCCCCAATTTAATGTTAAAAAATGGACAACACATGCTAAATGAATAAAAAACACACTAATTGATATCAATTAGCACGCGTGAGGTCACCTCTGCGGCAGTAGTTTCTCTTTTGCCAGGTACCCTGGGATGTGGTAGTCCTTTCTGTAATCCCCATGTTTGGTTTGAACGGCGTAAGAGGCAAGCAGTACTGCGGTCTCTGGTGGGCAGTAGATGTCATCATTCAGAATGCTTTCTTTAACCTGGAACACATTACAGTGGGTTGCGTTTTACACAGTGCATCACAGATACACTGAGTTTTATCAATTCCTACTTCAGCAAAACAAATGTGAGCACGAAGTGGCTGTCACAGCGGGCCTCTGCAATTGCAGTCCATTAAACGTTAAGCGAATACATCAAACACGGACACAGACACACACGTCTTGGCTTGTGTGTGTATGACGGCCGATTAAAATGTGAATGTGTTGTGGTTCTTTTGACAGTGGAGAGGGGAGTGTTCTTTGGTGCTCGCATGCAAGCTGTCACTCATAACCTGCAAGAAGAAGAGCCTCTGCGTGGCCTCCTGAATTAGCTCGTCGGCGACGTCTTCCGGGTAAAACTTGCCTCTGAACTTGATCAACAGCGGGTTCTCCCGCTTTACATCCTGCGCCGTCACCTGGGATGGGGATTCCCAGCAGGGCGACAGTGAAATTAAGATAAGCTCTAATGAGCCCCCATGGCGGTGACATTTACTAAGGGGGGTGGGGGGGGGCGATAATAAATAAAAGCATGATGTAAGATTTACAAACCAAGCGGACACAAACTTTCCCGTAGGCCTACCCGCTTGTTGAGTTTGAGCCAGGTGGAGAATCCTTTACTATCCTGGAACTGAAGGCCGAAGAACCAGGTCTCTCTCAGCCCGATTGTCTTCACTATCTGATGCCACAAAGAAAATCCATAATGAAATCCATGAAATGGATCTTGTTAAATGAGTATTATGGAGCGTTATTGGAGTCGGGCTTGTGCGCAGGCCCACGGAGCGGTGTAGGCCTACCTGGTCAAAGAGTTGCTTGCCGGTGGTGCTATGGAGGATAGCGAACTCCAGCTCGGCGTCCATGGTGGTAACGCGAACATTTATCTGGCAGAAACACATTGAGATACAGCAGGGGGAGGGTCCCCGAGTGGTCAGGCCTTCTGTGTCATGAGACACAAAAGATAACGGGTGCAGATGCAGAACTATTCTGTCACATTACAATGGCAATAAACAAACTTTGCCACATTCCTTTTAATGTATTTTTCACAGGTAAATGACCAAAAAAGCAATACAAGGGGTTCCTTACATTCTTCTGTTCAACCAGGAGCATCCAATCGCAAGAGGTTGGTGGGGACTACAATCAGAAAATGAAGCTCACAGTTTAATTGCGATACATTCACGACTGAAACCATGGTTCATGAAGTCATTTACGATTGGGTTCCAGTGATGAGACTATTTGTTTGGTGTTAATCTTACATAGGGCCTACATGTTTTTGAAACGCTGCTCGCTGTTGGTCATGTTAATGATATAGGACTAATCATTCCAAGGTGTGTGTTGAAATAGGCCTATGTGTTGAAGTAGGACTATATACACTTATACACAGGATTATATGCTTATTGCGTACTTTATCCTTTATACATGATTGCTACTTTAACTGTGGTTAAATGTAAAATTCCAGAGACCCAACACATTCTTTCTCTCTACTAATAATGTATGGTTTTAGTGTTTAATGTTATGTATATCCAAAACAAAGCAATATAAAATTAACAAATAAAGTATAATAAAGGTAAGTCAATTACGTCCAAAAACAAATACAATTCATGTATGATGGATGACAACTATAGCATGCAGATGACAATGCCTCTGGAAATGAAAGAATATACAATACTGTGAGCTATAGCTCTTTCATTGTTTCATTGTTGCTTGACAACATAAAAGTACTGGTGGAACTGGTGGAAACCACAATGACAACCAGGGCCAACTAGAATAACAGCTATCATGTTTCAAAACAGGAACTAGAGATTTTATGAGTCTGTTAACAAGCCTGCACAACTGCAAGTGGTACACAGCTGCATTAATGTTAAAGTAATTAATGTCCTCCTATGCAGCCATGATGGTTAGAATTTAATCAACCTAGGTATGAGATACTATTTCTGTTTGAAGTATAGTACAGCCCCGGGTTCATCTTGAGTTGGGAATTTCAAAGGAAATGTTATCATCCCTGGAAAGACCATGACCCTTTCTGTTGGGTAAAGCGAAACACTGTAGGGGATGGGACGATTCTTCTCACACATTGTGAAAGAGCATTAAGAGCTTTTAGATGGTTAAACAGTGCAAATTGTGATGGCCTGAGAATGGGACTGAAGATTGCCAAGAGTTCGGGATAATGTTTTAGCTTTGACATGTGACGACAACCCTCCACCAGGGTATTTGGTAAATGATGTGTTAAGCAACGTTAAAAAATGACTCACTCTTGTTATTAATGGTGTCAATCAATGAATAATAATAATTAGAGTAATAATATTATAATAATACCAATAGGCTACAATGGTAAAATAAATAAATGTGTGTACTACTAATAATGATACTAATACAGATGTTTGCGACGAGATGTTTGATGAAATTTGAGAAGCACTGTTTTTCCCAAATACTCTGCAACAAAGTCAATAGCTGTAGGGAACACTGTTTCACTTCAATGCCAACACAAAACAGATGCCAAGAGAAACCCTGTAAGCTTACACGACAACCACATGCTGTTTGTTCCAGCAATTTCCTCATAATACTAGAAAGAAAAGTGTAAAAAATATATATATTCATAGCCTTCGTTAGCGTGCAAGTTCGGCCGCCTCAGAGGCCTAAGAATTACTTCAGCCATGGCTCAGAATACCAGGTAAATGTCAAATACGGTAAAGATAAAGATTCTATTAGGAAACAGTATAAAAAACATACTTACAAACGACATTGTATAGCTTTTATCTTCTATAACTGAACTAAACAGGTTCCCAAAGTGGCCTTTACGCTGCAGAGTCATATGAAAGTGCTTGTGATGCCTGCAAGGATTATAGAACGGGTTCAAATGGACCATTGTATTGCCCCCAAGGCTTTCTCTTGGTTAATCCAGCAATGCCTGTGGACCTGGGGCCTGATCCTACACAAGTTTATCGTTAGCCATCCAAGAAGCCATGTGATCTCGTCGGACCACATAAACTATTGCTGAGTTCTGGAATCGGCTCTTGCCATTATATTTTCACCAACAACACGTCTAACCATAACCGGAATAAAAAGGTGTATTAAAAAAGAAATAGGCCTATTATAGGCCACATTACAATAATTGTATCATATATCATATACTCATATAATGGATGGTAGATTTATAAGGGCACACAAAGAAAATGTCTTCACAAAGCAACTCCATGTATGATTTAGTCATTAGGGTAATAACAGCCAGACCATCAATGGAAAAGTTATAGTTTCTGGCAAATAACAGAAGGAGGTGGAATCAAAGAGCCTGCGCGCTCCAACGTCCGCACGGAGGTCACTACGTGCACCACACGTAGCCCCGTTCCCCCTCGGGCGTGCGCGCCTCTATGCGCGCACACGCCAGCTATTGTGTTTTTATTAGGGCCATACCACGGCGAGTCTGAGTTTGACAATTTGAACAATTTAAGGTCTCAAATCATGGCGGAAGAGCAAGAAATCATGTGCAAATTAGAAAATATATTAGAGATAAGGTAAGGACGCTGCTATCGAATGCAATAGAATACGTGGAGGATTGCGGTGGGGTTGGATGTTTTAGGAGAAGAGCCAGGACCAGCTGCACGTCGCTAACCCGCCGGAGCAGCCTCTTGGCTCGGCTTTTGTTACTGGGGCTACTAGCTAACGTTAGCTGGGTTATAACCTCTCCGTTACCGCTAGAGCTCTGACTTCTTTAAAAAAAAATGGTTTGCCTGGGGCGACACCGGCAAACGACTGTTTGTATCGTTTAAGGAAGTGCAAAAGAATACATCTGAAACTGTAGCTGGATTCTTCTGGTCATGCTTGCCCCAGCGTTTCCAGATGTTTACCAACCAGTGCCAGATGCACTGCTCTGCTAATGTTGCTACGGGGTTAGCTTCGACCGCTCCGGCGACTGAGCCGTGTAGCAGCGCTTCGTGATCTAGTTATGAGCTAAACCTTTGTGCGAAGGTCTGCTCCCTGGACGTTCGCCGTGCAGCAATTGCACGACACAGTTGAAAAACAATAGTTTAACATGTTTAGAAAATGAATATCTCACGCGAAGGTGTCATTTCACCACGCAAGATACGGCGCAGTATATTAATACATCGTGTACAACTGCTGTATTACGTGTCCCAAAAAAACTAAAAACCCTAGTGTTTTCATTCCCTCCCCTATCAGTCGTATATTGCTTCAACGCTTTGTCTTGACTGCTGTCATCCTCTGCCCTCCAGGAACAAAACCATCCAAATGCAGAAGATCAAATCTCGCCTCAAGACAGAATTTGACTCTCTGGAGTCCGAGGAGAAGCACCTGAAGGAGTACAAGCAGGAGATGGACCTGCTGCTCCAGGAGAAGATGGCCCACGTTGAGGAATTGCGGCTCATCCACGCTGATATCAATGTGGTCGGTAACATACACGCAGATGACGTTTTAAGGAGTTAAAGATATTGACAATGCAGGATTTTCGAAATGTTTATCTCTTTCCGTCCTTTTTTTCTCCCCCAAAATATTACATTGTGTTACATTTTGAGTTTACTGCTTAAAAAAACAGTATGACCAAAAGGGCAATTTTGATATTGATATATTTTGAATGGAACAACCTGCACTTATTCTTTTAAACATTACTGAAATCTGCATGAGCAGACGTTTCGTCTTTGCCAAAAAAAAAGGCCAATATTTAAACAGAACATTTGGCCATGCTTTGGAATATATTGAGGTGTTGCATAAATGCCATAAGCGGATATAGGCGTCACTATATGAGGCTGGGGTCACTGGGGTTAAAAACTTAGTTTTAGTTAACTTTAGTTTTTACCTAAATGTGGACAATGGCAATTGTCACGTCAAGTCAAATGTCATTCATTGTTTCTGGGTTGATGAAGAGTCAAGAATCACCCCCTCCTGAACAACCTTGTTTGTTCCATCAACTCCTGGATGTTACGGTCACTCAACTCTCGTTTATAATAATGAAAGCAATGCATTTGTATATTACAATGATTTTTATAATTAGTGATGCACCGATTGATGATCGGTCTGTATATACACCATAATCACATGAAAAACGATGGTTCACAAGACATACCTTCATTAGGTTCAGTCACTGAGACCATAGTCATAAATCATTAACCATAGGAATAGCTTTTTGTTGAGCCTGCATCTATCTGGGCTTCCCTCTTCTGTAAAATACGTTCAACCATTTATTCTAGATACACACAGAATACAATAATGACCCATGGAACTGTCTGACTCATTATTTGTTATCCAAAGCTTAGTTACCAACATTAGGGGTGGGAATTGGCAAAAATTTAATGATTTTATAGTATTGCGATATTTGGGCCACGATTCAATATTATTACGATTTTGCTATACAGCAAGTATTGCGATTAGATTCTGCAATATATTGCGATTCATGTTTCCCATATTATTCAAAGGCATAATAAATGCATAATACATGCATACAAAAATGAGGAAAATAAGATCAACTCACTTAAAATGTCACATTTAATTCTGTGAACAACATTATCTTCTACACATTAACTGAAATGCAGAAACTTAGGAGGGTAGTGAAACAACTTTGTCCTTGAACATTTAGGACACAGGGCCATAGTAAGAGACCTCTCACATGAATGCTGAACTCCCAGCACATAACTTAAAATTATTTAATTACAAGAGAGTAACATAAAGCAGACATAATAGAGTAACAGTAAAATTGTTCAGAAAAAGGAGTTGGTCAACATGCTTCATGCTATCAAGAGTAAACGAAATAAAATATTAATATTGCAATACTTTGCGCTACTGTATTGCTATAATTGTGTGCTCTAAAATATCGCGATACTGAACAGAATCTTTTGTTTCCCCCACCACTAACCAACATACACATGGTTACGCTACTTCCCAGTAGCGAAGTAGAACTATAGAACTATTACATTTGATTATATGTGGGACTTTAGTCTGTGTTGTTTGTGTATTATCCATACTAGAGTCTATGGTATTATCTGTCCAAGCTCCTTTCCTTAGTGCGTGAGTGAGTGCGTAGCCTGACTCATTCCATTAAACACTTAAAGTAATGTTTAATTTATTCCACCTTCTTTGACATCTACATTTCTACACACGTTCAAAAAAAAAACCGTGTGGCTCCACCACGGTTAATTAGGCCAAACTAAACTCTGTAGTCCGATGTGTTTGTGTTTGTACGCAGTCATGTCAACAAACAAAGTTGCCTTCCGCTCAACAATGAACAATAACTCTCGCACCATGCAGCTCTGATATTGTGCCAACTAAGAAACTTGATATAATCGGCACACCGTGATTTTCATAAGAACGTCACAGTAATAAATATTTCACTAAGATAAAAAAAAAAATCGGGGGTCGGTATCGAATCGACAGATCATACATTACAAAGATCCTAAAAAAACTGATTGTGTATCCGTATCTATAATGATATTTATATAAATAGCAATAATAAAATAAAGAAGTGAGAGGGGCACTAGGGCTGTAAATCGGAGACTTCATGACGATTCGATATGATATTGATTTCTTAAGCCAACGATTCGATTATTTTCAATACGTCAGAATTCCCCACGATACGATTAGATTTGATACTCAATATTTTTTACATTATATCTATTAATATAATATCTATCTAATAAATCAACAAAAACAAAAATAATCATTTGCCTTTCATTAAGAATACAGAAACAGTATTCTATACGCACTTATGTGCTAAAAAAAAAAAAAAAAAATCGATACTCTCGCGGATGAATCGATGCATCAAATCGTCGGCTGTATGATCGATTCATCGATGCAAATCGATTAATATTCACACCCCTAAGGGGCACTCTAGCCAATGAGGGAAAGGGGTCATGGCCTGGGGGCCACCCCCGGTGCACTTGAGCGCCTTGACTCAATGAGGCAATATCCACTGGGCCCATGTCGGCATATGCTCACCATTCCTGTCGGTTCAGATGGAGAGCACCATCAAGCAGTCTGAGAACGACCTGAACAAGCTGCTGGAGACAACCCGGAGGCTGCACGATGAATACAAGCCCCTGAAGGAGCACGTGGACGCACTCAGAATGACCCTGGGCCTGCACAGACTGCCCAACCTCAACGAGGAAGAGGAGAAGCTCTCCCTTGAGTGAGTACACACACGTACATGAATACACGCACATGTACACACACATACATTAATACACGCACATGTACACACACATACATTAATACATGCACATGTACACACACATACATTAATACACGCACATGTACACACGTGTACATTAATACACGCACATGTACACACACAAACATTAATACACGCACATGTACACACACGTACATTAATACACGCACATGTACACACATACATTAATACAAGCACATGTACACACACATACATTAATACAAGCACATGTACACACACATACATTAATACATGCACATGTACACACACACATACATTAATACATGCACATGTACACACACATACATTAATACACGCACATGTACACACTAGGGCTGCGGTCAACCAAAGAAAGATCTTGTTTGACTGAAATTCAACCAACTCTAGGATTGGTCGAGAAATATCTAGACGTTATCTCTAGATCAACTTAATCGGCCACAGTGCACTCTGCTGTACCTGCTAGCATACATATCATGATATAATAACAATAAGCTGGGAGAAAGTCAGTGGGTTTCAGATACAATCTTGGCCCCGAGTCCAGCTGGGTCACGGCAGAGCTTCAATCATGGGGTCTGACTCCAGACGAGCCGGGAGGCGCCACGTCGGGCAGCGTAGACGATAGACGACACACGTCAGACCGTCGGATGTTTAGGTTTTGTTCTGTGTTTAATATATTGCGTCCCAATGGATCCCATGCGATTCGTGCTAAGGTACGAATTCTGATAAGTTCACATTCAGGCCTGTGAAGTGTTAAACACGAAAGTCGTCACAGACATCATGAAAAAAACTTTTAGACGATATACCTGCATACTTTTCTGCTTCCTTTTTGATAAAATGCTGCAGCACCGATGACTTCGGTGTAGGGATGCAACGATTATAAATTTTGGTGGTAAGATTATAGTCTGAGGAATAACCACGGTTTGACGATTATTATACAGTAATTAATGTCACAGCACTACAGATGTATAATATCTCATGAGCATTCTTTAATTAGAGATTCGCGATTAGCGGTTGTATTTTTCTCTACCACATTTCTATTTGATCTCATTTTAAAACGATTGATCTAATTTTACACGAAGCCTCGAGGCTTCATGTAAAAAAAAGCAGGTGTTAATAATCCCTGCCGTTTTGGATCCCATGGTATCAAGTTACTGCTGGGAGTCGGTGCTACAAGCAAACCTTTCCTTGAACCACAGGACGTGAATATACCATAGCCTGCTTTTGATAACACAAAGGTGTGCATTGTATTGTTGTAGAGTTTTGTTGTGGATACCAACCTTCTACGAAAGAGCGATGGCCTATTTTAGGGCTCTAAAAAACAACCACTCCGTCATAATCCCCCTCATCTGTGAAAAGCCATTCGCGTCACTATTTTATACGAGGATTAAAAAGTTAAACTCCAGTATAATTTAATCCTCTAAATAAAAAGGATATTTTGGTGAAAGGACGCAGTACAAGTCTTCACTAGGCTATATAGGTTGAGTAATATATACATGTATATAATACATCATGCATCCTGAATATAGTACATTAATGTAATCCTGCTAGATGTATGGGGCGGAATATTTTAAAAGTTAAGGTGCTTGATCGGACTCCAATGTCTACCCATACCAAAGGTCATGGATGCCCATGGCCTATATTCTAGTGGTCAGGGTCTTCCAGCAAAGCTTCTAGGTTTGACCCACATCACATGGCTGTTGCCTGCTCTCTGATTCAGCTGAATTAAATCAAAACATTCTACATTCTTTCAAGGTCCGATATTCATTTGCCGTAAACAAACATTGGAAAGTTGTATTCAATATTAGTTAGCGTGCCTGAGCAGGATATCTGTATGAGAAGCAGAAATTACACAATGGTGGAAAATACTTAAATAAGTTATGACACCAAGACCACTATCAAATTAGTTCTGATAGTCCTCTCAAGCGCAGAGCGAAAGCTGAATGGTCTTTTGTCTTTCAAAACAAAGGCATATTAAATAAACCCCGGGCCGGAAAAAAGGAGCTGCGCTCTGCAATGGACATCGGCTCGGCCTGCTGTGTGGTAGTGGGTTCTTGGGTTCGCATTGAAGCAGAATGAAAGCAGATGAGTTTGAGACTCTGTGCTCTGGGCTGGCGCGCCACCCCTTGAGCTTTGGTTTGTGCAGACACAGTCACACCTACCTGCTCATTTATTCCATGTGGTCCTGACTGAAAACCTTCCCACAGAGTCACTCTGGCTTACAGTGCTTAATGATTTCACTACATTCATCAGTTTTGATTAAATATTTTCTTGACTTTTTCCCTTCAGTGTTTTGACTGGAAGAAATCCTGGTTTGATTCAGCATTGGCTGGATTGGTTATTGTTTACACCATTTGAGTGGCTGTAAAAACTTTGGTTCCGTTTCAAATACAAAGCAATTCAAACCCACATCCAAATAATCAACAATCATTCCTCACATAACCATACATCAAACTGATTTACCCGTAGCAGTCAAACTGGTTACGCTAGACTGCAGAAACCTCCCACATACCCCTTGTACAAACGTGACCCGTGCATGCGTGTGTGTGTTCGCACAAAGTACAAAGTTACACAGCGTGACGAAGACACGCGGTTTAGGACATTGGGCAATACAACCTTAGCAAACACAAATAGCATGATTAATAGCAGCATAAAAAGTATGTTGTGCTGTGTCTGTGTTCTCTCGACATGTCTGACAGTCCTTCATATAAAACCCTCTAGATGTTTCCATTAGGGTAATACACCTCCAGTCCTACGATTGAATATAATTACCTAATAATATAGTTCTGGGGACCAACCCCCCCCAGAACTAATATATCTAATATATCTCATCTAATTCTAGTCTAGTTGTAATATATAGTTCTGGGGACCAACCCGCCCTGATGGGGTGGGGTGGGGTGGGGTTCTCTATTATTCAACCTTCACACAGTTCTTATTATAAAGGCATGACACACATCAGCAGGTTAACAGCATGGCACGCCGGGATGTGACACCTCCAATGTATAGCAGCATGGGGTCGAACCCTCTGCGGTGCAGAGGGTTGGACTTGTGAACTGTCATGAGCCAAACACACAAAAAGAACGCTCCCATTATTTACGACCTACTAGCCCACACCGGCGGAGGCTAGACCCGCTCCAGCACGCGGTGACGTGACACCCCGCTATCCTTCACGCCGCTGTCCTATGACCTAGCGTCGCCGTGAGTGAAAAAAGCCCTTTTTTAAAGCTGTTTTGTTGTACATAATTCCACAAAAAAAAAGAGTGTGTGTCATTGCTCAAAAGAATGAGCAATGACAGTAAATAAAGTGACTAAACCGCAAACAAAGTGCCCGAAAGGACATAAGTAACTATGAATTAATGTGACGATCATTGTAAGTGCAAACAGAGGATCATGGGCATCAGGGCCATGTATGTGGTCATAAAACAACTCGTATAACGTCATGGTAGCCTATAGCGACTATGTTTGTTGATCTGCTGCTTTCAAAAAAAACCACAACGGTGCCGCAGCGCGACGCTTTCTATTGGTGCTCGGGACGGCGTTTGACGCATGGGAGCTGCGCACCGTGGAGCTTCAGCCGAAAGATGGAGCGCATCTGGGGGAGAAGGTTCCAGAGGGTCGGGTACAGGGGTAATGGGGGGCGGAGGGCGCGTTCTGATTAAAAGCCTGGGGGTTGAATTTAGATCCAGCTGTATGAGCTTCAGAGCATCTTGACTGAGGCGCGTGAAGGGGCAATTACAATCATCCAGACGCGAGAAATATTTTTTAGCTTAATAAATCTGAATCATGACTGGGCGAGCTTAGTAACACGATGGACAAAAGTAATATTCTGATCTGATGATTAACAAGACTTCCAATCTTTGGTGGCGGCCTAGCAATCAGGGAGGACAGTGGATTCAGGTTATTGGGTTTGCCAGATAAATTCTATGAGGACCTGAGGACACATGATTATTAATGCAGACATTATAATCTCTATTTGCCGAGTAAGGCTGAAGCCAGTTCAACCCTCTACCAGAAACCCAGTAGTAGCTTCAAGGAGTGCTGGAGCAAGCTGAGACACAACGATTTTGTTGTTTCTCCTACTCTCCTTCTGAATTAGGATCAGGAGCAATAGGATGTACGATACCAATTTGGCTTCCTCAAGATAAAAAACACGTTTCATTTAAAGATATACACATACATAACACAAACATAACATATAAAGTATATGTGTGTATGTGTATATAGAATATATATTATATATACACACATTAGTGCTGTCAGTTAAACGTGTTATTAACGGCGTTAACGCAAACCCATTTTAACAGCGTCAACTTTTTAATCGCGACATTAATTTTTCTTTTTTTTCTTTCTTTTTTTTTTAACCCTTTTAGTGATGGACAGTGTTACATTGTGTGAGAGATTATTTGCTCCAAGGGTGAATGACTGCTGCTCCAAGTGAGAATATTAGTGTGAAATTGAACACTACAGTATATGCCAATGTTGTTTGAATAAAAAAACATTTGCACAAAGCAAGCCGATCCGCTTTTCCACGTTGATAAGAGTATTAAAATTAGAAAAAAAAGAATGGGATAAAAATAAATCAAGGGACATTTAGAATAGATGAAAATCTGGGATTAATTGAGAGTTAACTATGACATTAATGCGTTTAATCGCGATTAAATATTTGAATCGTTTGAAAGCACTAATATATACACACACACGCACACACACACACACACACACACACGTCAAGTAGGATGTCAACTAAAAACAGGGCCTTCTGTTTGGAACTCCACTTGACCGATTCGGTGGGGGAGGCAGGGGGGAAGTATCGTAATCTTCAGGGATTGTCCTTCCGCAGCTGGAGAGAAATAGATTTCCAGATGGTCCAGGGTAAACATTGGTTCACTGCAGTGTAAATGTTCCCAAGGGGGGTAGGCTGAGTTTGTCAGTGACACTTCCAAAAGGAATTGTAACTGCATTGCGCACGTAGTCAAAACATTTCAAAACATTTCAAAAAGGTTGGCCTGCACTGGCCGGCACTCCCCCAACGAAAAAATGGACAAGTGGTATTAAAGGTGATTTACACACGTTTGGGGAAAAGCCACTGATGGTTTTTATAGGAATATTTGAACCTTATCTGAAACTGGAAGATGGATATATCCAGTGTAACTGCTAAGCGTACAGTTTCCCTATATTTTCATTATTATACTGGGTCCCAACATTTTAATCGGTATTGACTGCGTAAGAGTTGTGTGGCTATGTCACATTTCAAACACATTTGTTCCAATCAGAAATTATTCCACAACACAAAAAAAAAAATTTTTTGTTCATTTTTAAAAATAAATTTTAAGGAAAAAACAATGCTTTGGTCAGACTTTAACCTTTACAGTGGGACCAGCCCCCTCACAGTTCTACTCTTTCTAGCTATACTTCCAGAGGCTGATGGGTGAGAGGACAATGGGTGAGCCGATCTGGCATAAAGTTCAAGGCTGCATTTCTTTCCCCAGGCTGCTTCTGTCAAAACACACACACACACACACACACACACACACACACACACACACACACACACACACACACACACACACACACACACACACACACACACACACACACACACACACACACACACACACACACACACACACACACAACTTTGATTCAAAATTGTATTTCAAAAAAGGGAATTCTGCAATAGGGACTATTGTGCGTCTGGTTTTTGCTCTCCTTTGTAGTCACGTCTCCCTCCTCCTGTGGTCTCTGTATGCAGCCCAGATGGGATAATATCAGCCTTGATGCGATTCTAAAACCTCTATTAGAATCACGCTCAACTCGGCCCCACTCTCTCTCTCCCTCTCTCTACTTTCAACAGTTACTTTGAAAAGCAGAAAGCCGAGTGGCAGAAGGAGCCACATGAGCCCGCCATCCCAGAATCCCTTGCAGCGGCGGCGGCCGCAGCCCAACAGCTACAGGTCTCCAGGAAGCAAGACGCCCGCCAGACGGCCACCTTCAGACAGCAGCCCCCCCCTATGAAGGTACGCACGCACACAAACCGTCGCCTACCGCCCATCAAGGCCGTCGTTAGAGAGAGCCTGCACCCCCACTTATCCAGCTTCTGGGCGGAAAATCAGTTTCCACTATCGCAAAATTCCTAGAGTTATTATTATCCCTGCTCCAAAGAAGTAAAAGCAATGTATCAACATACTGACGTCTTAAGAACGCTCATAACTCAGAAGGGCTTAGTTATGAGTGCAGAAGAGGAGTCCTCCCCACTAGGAGGGCCCAGAAGGTGGCTGCATGGAGGAAACCACACCAAGCGTGTTTGTTTGGGGAAAGTGTAGATGAGCTGCCTTTTTTTCCACAGTCCACAGTCACACGTCCACTTGCAATTCTTAGGAGGGCTCGATAACGCCAGGCCCAGAATTAAACCATCCACTTATTGACCGCCACACCCCACCACCTCCCATTTCCACCTCCCCACAGGCCTGCCTGTCGTGCCACCAGCAGATCCACCGGAACGCACCCATATGTCCCTTGTGCAAGGCCAAGAGTCGCTCCCGCAACCCAAAGAAGCCCAAGAGGAAACCGGACGAATAGGAGCGCCTCTCGTCTGGGTTTTCCGTTCATGTTCAAAGGCAACAGGTCTGGTACGCCGGTCAGCAATGGATATTTTCTATTTGTTTTTGTTTTTTAGGTGAAGCCTGACAGGCTCTAAAAAGCTTCCATATAAAGTTTTAGCAGTGAATATACCACATAACCTGTACTAACGACCTGTGTGAACTTATGTAATCATAACTGTGTATTAGGTTTACTTGCCATGGACCGAACTGCTGCCAAAATTAAAGAAAGAAGGAAAAAATAACTGTTGTAGTAGTTGTGAAGTAGTGCTCATATTGTTGTTCATTCACTTTAAATATCTTTTTCAACTTTTTAATTTAACTGTTATTGCAAAGCATGTTTCCGTGGATTACTGTCTTGTGTTTCTGTGACCATAGAAGGACCTCAGTAGGTTTATTGGACATGTTGAATTAACTGTAATGTTGTTTAAATGTTTACAGCGTACACGTGACTAAATACTGGAACGTGAGGTAAAAAAAAAGGGACTTATATGCTTTGAATGGTGTTGTGTGTTAAAACTTTAATACAATACAAAAAAAATAAATGGCTGTTTTGTACTCAAATGATATTGTAGATGACGTTTGTTGACATTCCACAGTGTAACAATTATATCTCCAGCAGCTGTAGAGGTTACATTTAAATCCCAGATTTGATATACGTACAACTATTCATTCTCTATGTGCCTCCAATAAAATAAAGTAAAGTGCTTTGTCGGATTCCCTCCTCCTCACCGACCCACCCCTCATCGTATTAGTAGTAGTACTACTGTGCCTGTGATGTCTGCAGCTATCTGAAAAGGACAGCAAGGTCTCGCAAAATGAGTTCCTGTTGCGATTTTTGTCAGGGTCACCCCTCATCTCATCTGTTGTCAGGGCAACCCTGTGTTCCTGATTTGTTGCCATGACAACCACAGGTTGCTGTGACCTGCATATCACTGCCTAGTACTCCCTCCCCAAAACCCGATGAGTGGCATAGACAGGTTTGGGGAAGGCTCTGCGCCAACTCTGACAAATGAGCACATTCTGTTCTGTAACACAATGGCGAAATGCCTTAAGTTCATTCATTAAAAATAATTAATTGCAAAGGATATGATTAGCTGGATTAACTGCCACGCCCCATTAGTGAGTAATGCTGACTGTTGCACAAGTGTAGTCTGTCGTCCTTCGGCGTCAAGTTGTGTCTTCTTTCTCCTGATAAAAGCGTCCAAGGCCAGCGAGGCCCGGGCCTCCTCACATGCAGTACAGAGAGAAGGGCAGTGCAGTTCCACCTCCAAAGCCTGTCAACACACACACACACACACACACACACACACACACACACACACACAAAAAGAAAGATTAGGGCCGCATTATGCAGAGAAAGGTCATTGACTTGCTAAGGTGGCTGAATTTCATTGCCGCAAAATGTAAACGAGCTGTCTCACCCGTCTCATCTCCTGCATCAACCTCTTGTGCCTCAGCAAGGAAACGAGTCGAGGGGGGACCAGCTGGTTGTCGGGGCCTTGAGACACTGTGAGATTGTGGGAGGTTAGGTCACTCTTCCCTGCATATCTCTCTCGTTTTTTCGGCTGTCCACTAGAAAGTGGGCCGCGGTCCCGTGTGTGATCACTGGCCATATCCTCCACTCTTACAACTCGTTTGCCAAATCCTATCGGGTCTCCGTCGGTCCGGTCTTGCGTGTCGGGCTGGGAGACGGGGCTTGTGTCCTCCTCTCTGCGCTTCGTGTGTTTCTCTCTCTTCTCTCTGTCTCGGCGTGGGGAGCATTGTGGAGCGCTGTTGGGAAGCTTGCTCCGGACACTTGAAACCATTCTGGTATAAAAGGTTCGAAGGGCCTCCTCCTCGTCCATCTTTTAATCTGTTTCCGAGGGGCGGGAAGTTCCGGGAACCCCGTCGGGAGCCCCGGTTCACGCAAGATGTGTTGCCATTTCTTCTTTTATTGTTTATTTATAGTAGATAAGTCACTAGCGCCCCCTGGCGGTGACAGCATCAATACAAAACCAACATCAGTTCTTCAAGACATTTATTTGAAAACCCTTTTGTTCATTCTGAGTCCCTCCCTCATATATGCAGTCAGTCATGTTTATACCTCCTAACAATGTAATGAGGGTGTTCTATTATAATGTACAACAAAATATAGCAAACAACATAACAATTGGCCAAGAAAAGTAGCCTGTGAAACTAATATTTTACCAGGATTCTTTGGGCCATCTGCTGAGAGAATGTAGTCTGGCACAATCCACACCTTGGGACGGAAGGACGGAATAAGCTTAAGTGGGCGGGGCAGGGAGAACAGCTGATGGCGAACTCCTCCTGAGCGGGTCTATAAGGGAGCCACAGACAGCTGACACCTCCAGAAACGGCTTCCAAATATTCCTAGTGTGAATGAGGCCTGAGCGATGCCATTTCCCCAAACTCTCCATAAATATATAACTTTCACAAGATGCCATCATCTCATGTTTGCGTCCGCCTCGATGGCTCCTGCAAGCCGGATACTTTCCAAGGCATTGTTTCACCTGACAATAATTGGGTCTGAGCTGTTTGCATATGCATTGTGATGACCTATGTCACCCCTATTTTATTTTCAGTTGTTCAACTTATTCTCGTGTCTCACAGTGAACATTGTGAGTCATGTTGTACTCAGCGCTGCTATCTAACAGGCCACAGAGTGAAACAGTGGCACAAGTTTTTATCACCTTTTCTAATTTTAACCCCCATAGCCCCGACTCTCCAAGAATGGAAATCTAGCCAGGCCCATCTGTGACCTAAAATTAGACCCCAACCCCCCTAACTCCCTGCCCTTTCTGGCTCTCTCACACTCACACACACACACACACACACACATACACAGACACACACACACACACACAGTGTCCTGATATCCCCAGTAGTCTCACACCCTGTGGGAGAATCACCTAGAGGACTCTTGGTTACTTTCACGTTCCAAATTATGGAGTGACAAAATAAATGATTACTCCCCATCTGATTAACACCGCTGGCAGAGACACTGGACACCTAGGAGGCCGAGGTATGTAACGGACACATTGACACACTACAATTGTATCGAGCGATTTGGTCCCACTGGTTCACCCCTTTTTGTTCTCTGGAGCTTGGAGGATCTGGACTCAGCATGTGGAAAATTCTTTGTGAAAGTTTATCCATTAGAAGTGTTACACTTAGTTCAGGGATTGTGGTGTTTTTAAGCAGAGACATTGTTTTGAGTAACATATAGAGCTGTCTACTGATATGATAAAAGAGTCGCAGTTAAAGTTATATGAAGCAAAGGTTGGTCTGCGATTAAACAGTGGAAGAGGTAAAGAATAACTTTCTTCCCAACCAAAACGACAGGAATGTTTGTGATGATGAACCTAGTGTCATTACTTTATATTTGGATTCTATTTCGGGCATTTTTGGGATTTTTTTTTTCCGACAAACAATGACTGCTGCTGTCCTTTTATTTGTCACATGGCATTGATCAGCAGATAGGAGGAAGGCATCTATTTGAGGATGTAACCATCGGGGTTCAAACTCACAACCTTTCGAATGGACATCAAACCCCCTAACCCAACTAGACTAGACTATCCTGTGTGTGTATGTGTGTATGTGCGCGCGTGCTGCTCTATCTCAACAAAATACACATCTGTCTTCCACTGCAGATGGGACAGCGTTAACGTGCCTATAGGCGTCCCACCCTATCGCCCCCCACCACGTCCCCACGTCTCCCCCCCTCGCCCCCCGGGGGGTACCTATCGGCGCTACGGCCGCCATGAGTCTGATGGACATCTCCAAGATCTTCTCCCTGCTGCAGCCCAGGGAGGACGACGACGAGGAGGAGGCCCGGCTGTGCGAGGAGCTGAACCAGGCGGTGAGCGCCGACGACGCGGCCCAGCTGGCCCGCCTCCTGTCCCAGGACAGCTACAGGAGGTGCATCAACTGCCGCAGCGGATGGGGGATTCCCCTGACGCCGCTGAGGGCGGCGGCTTCCCGAGGACACCTGGGCTGCCTGGAAGTGTTGCTGCAGCACGGGGCGGAGGTGAGATGCACCAGGCTGCACCCCCTAGGGAGGCGGAGGCGGCGGCGGTGGTGGTTACTGGGGGTTGTTATTGTTATGCATGTGGTTAGGCGTAACCTGTTTTGAAGAGGCTCACCTTGAGCCCGGCTTGTGTAATTGCCACAACAACAATCAAAAGACAATAGGGCTGTTCCAGGGACGATTAGGACATTATCTATTAGGACGGTTGTGTCACTTGGTAAATACTGACTCCCCATCTGAAGTGGACGTATTCACATTATGTTGTACAGATTTTGACACGATATTGTAAATGATAGCTCTGAAAATAAAGCTAAAACATACGAGTATATATGAACAACGGATGAACACACAGACAGCAAAGGGTTGGTCTGCTTGCTGAGCCAACAACAACATTGTGGAAGGAAATCAGCCACAACACATTGTGGCTCACACAGCATTGTTTGCCCCCTGCAGGTGGACAGCCTGGATGTGAAGGCCCAGACGCCGCTATTCACAGCGGTGAGCGGGAAGCACCTGGACTGCGTGGCGGCCCTGCTCAAGGCGGGCGCCGACCCCAACGGCAGCCCGTACAACAACTGCTCCCCGGTGCTGACCGCCGCCCGCGAGGGCGACGTGGAGGTGCTCCAGGAGCTGCTGAACTACGGCGCCGAGGTGGACGCGAGGTCGAAGGTCCCCGAGTGGGCGACCAACGCCACGGCATGCAGGGGGCCCCTGTACATCTCGGCCGTGTACGGCCACCTGGACTGCTTCAAGCTACTGCTGCTTCACGGGGCCAACCCCGACTACAACTGCACGGACGAGAAGATGCTGGGCCGGATCAAGCAGCCAAAGACGGTGGCGGAGATGTGTCTCCGGTACGGTTGCGGCGTGGAGTACGTACAGCTGCTGGTGGACTTTGGAGCCGACGTGTATTTGCCCACGCTGATCGTGGACAAGACGACGAAGCAGAACGAAGCCCTGGGGTTGCTCCTTAAGGAAAGAGGTAAAAGACGTCGGGTTTCTTTGTTTTGTGAGTAGGCCTACCACAGAAAGTTAGACTTTTCACGGTTGAGTGGACAGGCTAAGCTACTGTATTAACGATCATGGTTTAACATGTTTTTTTTTTTGTTACAGTTCACCCCAAAACGCTGATGTCACAGACCCGGATAGCGATCCGAAGACACCTGCCTTTCGCCAATAAAGAGCCAGTCGTTGGAAGCTTGGACATTCCTCAGATACTCAGGAAATATCTGAACCATGTCGTCTTGAATATATGAAGTGTGTTCCCGTCGTTTTGAACATGGCTGGATTGGACTGTATTTGTTTTTATGTGTCTGTCATGAATGATGTGGATATTTACACATGGATGTCACAAATTTGTTGCAAAGGGACAGACGAAATGAAATTATGTTTACATCTGTATTAGTGGCCTATTATTATTGCCTTCTATATTTATTAACATTTATATTTATTTTTGCTGTGTTCTCTATGAATTGAGTGTTTTTTTCTTAGTGTTCTTGCAATAATACAAATCGACGCTTGGAGGTGCCAGATCTAGATCAAATACCTGTAACACCATGATCTACCACTAGAGATCGGAATAGCACTAGCAATTATGGGCTTCTGGTCAAAAATGACACTCTACCTATAAAATACCCTCCTGGCGGTGATATTGCACTTTCCCACAATTTTTCACTGTTCAAAAAATGTATGCATTTTTTTTTTGACTTCAGATTGACTATCAGATAAATAAAATATCAATATCATTGTTTTTTACATTTTACATTGCCTCTGTTTGTAGCGGGCATCATTGTTTTTGTAAATTGTTGACCACTTGTTTGTGATTTAACTGTTTTGATGTGCCTTTCATAATGTATAATAGGTAGCAGCTGTACGCTGTAAATAGCCATGTAGAGCGGATATGATGTCAAACAACAGGAAACCGGGACAATATGTCCTGTCCACCAGTCTTATCTAAACCCATGCTACATACAAAGCTAATACAGAAGCTTGTATGGGCCTTGGCCTACTTTATGGTTTATGGCTTTTTTTATTGTGATACTTACTTCAGGCTATAATACCAAAACAGCTATGTATATAGAGGTTTTATTTTCAACAAAAGTACAGCTATATCAGATATGGTTTCATTTTTTTCAGCGGAATACAACATATTCCCAGTGCTTTTGATTACATCAAAACATATAATGTACATACAGTAGACATCTCCACTCCCCCATTCACAGTTTCTCGATTGAATAGACAATATTCTTAAGGTTTTAAATTTATACAACAAATAAACTTAAATGCCAGCAAGAAATAAAATACAAATGTTTGCATATGGTGACATTTCCTAAGGATAAAACTTGCAAGTAAATGTGCTGTGGTGGTCAAAAATCGAAACCTTAAACTAGATGGTAATATACAAATGGTTAGAGTTCCAAAAGCGGGCCCTCTGTTACCTTGCGGCCGTTAAAAACCACATTAAATTACCTTTTGAAGATAGTGACCCTGCTGTACCTTGACTATTCCGTAATAACACAGGACTGCCATAACTGCAAGAAATAGCTATCAAATATGTTGCTATGCTCAGGTTTGTGATTGTAATTACTTGCTAATATGTCCCTTGGAAAAAAACACACACACAACAAAACATAGAAATAGGTGAGGAAAAATATATAACACTGATGCATTTATAATTAAAAAGGTCATTAAATAATATAAGCAGGACAGACACGCTTTGATGCATGGCAACAAATATGTCCTAACTTTGCTTCAGATAAATCTACTTAAAGCTGTTTCTGTATTGGGTAACCAAATAAAAACAGTTTAACATTGTAACACAAATTGTAAAATGAGGACACAGAATTTCAAAGAAGGTAGTGAGAAATTGATTGGTAGTGTCAGACCATTGTTCTTAAGAATGTCAGTAAAAGGAGAGAGTACTGGGATATTGGAATGAAGTTCTATGTAATTGTGTCTTCAGGATTTCTGGTCGATATATATTGTTTTGTTAATCCAAAGAGGTTTTTCTTGTTTTATCTCTGCTTGACTTGAAATCTATACTCCGAAAAGAAACCTGAATCGGGCCGTTGTACATCCCTGTTTGGTTCACTGACAAAAAAACGAAACATGATACCCGTTTCAGTCACAGCCGTTAATGGCACTGGACAGTTAGTGTGGTGTTAAGATGACGTGAGAATGTAGAGAGAGTTGTGTTCATAGTTCCACGTAGACAAGGCAGCATCAGTGCTCTTCACTTCAGTGTTATCGTTGATTCCCAATGACGATGACAAACACCAGTTTGACAATAAATAAATAAAGTGTTAAAAGCCACAACAGGGGGAGTTAAATAATCGTTCTTTCAGTGAGCTGGTATCGGTCTACTCAGCGATGGTTTTTTGTATTTAAGTGATGAAGGGGGTTTGTAAATGAAGCTAAAACAATCTGGTTAAAGAGTTCTGGTTAAATTGCATGCAAAATATTTGGATGCCACAAGCATGCATCTATCTGGTGCAGTGTGTTAGCGCACGCTAGAACTGGTACAACATTCGTCTCCAACGCAAAATACTAATATCCAAATATATGATCTGTTCTTTTGTACAGTATTTACAGTGTGTAGCTGCTAAGTGTAAAATAGATGATTGTTCCTTCAATTTACAACTCCCCATAATTTGTATATATATACTTCAAGTTACTTCTAATACACGAACCGAGAAAGGAAAAAAAAACAAAATAAAAACAGTATCCTACTGCAGCGGTTTTTGAGCTTTAAATATTATGTTTTTAAATGTGCAACAAAGGAAGTAAATGTTTGAAAGTAGAATATACTTAATGTTTAGTCAGTTTGTGCAACACTATATTGAACACTTCTATGCTAATGTGTGATAATACCGTGTCATTGTGTTTTCAAGTCCTGCGACCCGGCGCCTACTCCTGTTCAGGGAGGAAGGTCCTGATCGCTATACTCTGGTCGGACGGGGTCTCATGCACTGGGGAATGGGATTCCCAGTCAGAGAGATAGAGATAGAGACAGAAAGAGAAAGAGAAGGTTCCGGGGGATTGAGAGAAGAAAGGAGACATAAAGAGAGAAAAAATGGACAGATATATATATATATATATATCTATATATATATACACATAGAGAGAGACATAGAGAGAGTGTGAGAGTGTGAGGGAGAAACAAAGAAAAAAAGAGCAGTAGAGTAGATTGAAACGGTGAAGAGACGAGGAGGAAGAGAGAAAAATAATGATAGAAAAACAAACCCACAGAGGCAAAATGAGGGGAGGGAGAGAAAGAAAAAAAAGATAGAAAAATAGAACTATTAAGTACGAGAGAGAGCCTAGTCCCACGCCCAGGGTGAATGACACGACTACCTCCGATTGGCCTGTGAAACTTAAGATATCATCATCACTAGTGGAATGCTGGAAGGCACTGGTAGATCGCATCTCTCTTTCCAGCAGCACAACGGGCCGATAAGCCTGCAGGAGTGTGTGTTTGCGGTGTGCAGGTGTGCATGTGTGTACCTGTGTGTGACGGTGCGCCAGCTACCTGCATACACACGTGTGTGTGTGTGTGTGTGTGTGTGTGTGTGTGTGTGTGTGTGCATGTGCATGCATGTGTGTGGTTGTGTGTCTGTAGGGGTTTTGAATGGTGGGGTGAGGGGTTACGGCACTGGACCTGAGGTTATGGTCTAGGAATCATATCTGTGCTAGAGGAAGGACGTGGACGACCACCTCGTACTACTACCACTACTACTGCTGCTCCAGTGTGGCGACACCACCAACCAACTCAGTGTTTACACTCGGCTTTTCTTCACTGAAACCAAAAAAGATCAATTACACAGCAGACTAGAGACAAGTCTCAGGTCTCTTTTTAATTCTTCCTCCACCAATAGGTTATAAGGCCTTTAAGAAGGCAAAGCAAATGACATATTACGGCACATACACCCCCCCTTATGTACGGTGAACGCTGAGGCTGTAGAATGGTTCATCACGCCGCACAAGTCGCCATACTGTATGTTATGTATGATGGTTTAACTCCAACACAGAGAAATGTACTGTATGCATCTGAGGTCCACAGCAAACATGATCACATAACCATATATCAACAGACATGTCTCGTAACATTCCAATCGTAGAACAACAAAAAAAAAAAAACACCTTCATGAAACACAGATCAGCAGGTGGAGTGTGTCTGAAAGGCTGCCGGCGGGGCCCTGCTCCCAGGGGTCGCGACCTCTGTGTCCACATGGGACAGCTGTTGGTCGTCGTCGTTGGTTAAACAAACAGTTCGGGACCGGACCCCCGCCCCCCCCCCCCCCCCGGCATGGAGGACACACTGTAGTGCGGAGAAAGACGCTGAAAGAATTTAAATGTGCACCAGGAAGTGTGCATTGCTGCAGATTAGAGACAATATCCGGCATCCATCCCAGCCACCCGGCGCTCACCTTCCACCCCGCCCACAATGCATCCTGGCTTTCATTTTGTTACGTTCATGTTCACCTCGCCGTTGACTCGACCCGTTTCGAGTGGATCCTATTCCTCAATGAATGGGGCTTCACTCTTTAACTCACTCTTGCACTCTTTCTGTCCTACCCTATCATTTTCTTTTGTGCTGAAAAAGTAGGCTTGATTCCAGCTTGAGGAACAGCAATTATACCCGGGTACACAGCTCCGTGCCACACTCTGCTAGGTACTACTCAGCACCAAACGGGGGCTGGCTCTGGGTGGATTTGGCTGTGCTTTTCATAGCAGGAGACAAAACAGGTCGTGAATCACTCGACACAGAGAGTTCCCTTCCGCAGCCAAAACACGTGCAAGAAACACCCTATGAGAGCCTCGCACCGCCACCCCTCATGAAAGCCTTCGTAGCCTCTGGGTGCAGAGCTCCTCCTGCACCACACGAACCAGACGCCGGCCCAGACAGTACGGGTTGGGATCCGTGTGAGAGGGAAGGTGCGCTCCAGCATTTGGCAGCTAAGACTCTCATTCTACTGGGCTGTACCCCCGACCACACCACCCCATAAACCACAGCCCCCCCCCCCCCACCTCCCCGCGGCCAGGAAACAGGATATTAATGTCCTGTTGAAAATGGCTGAGCAAAAAGCGTGTAGATGGTGTGAGGGTTGTTGAGGAGGCCATCGATTGGTCTCCCTGGCCCGATGCAACGCGGCCCCGTGGCAGACTGAGAGGCTCCCAGCTCGCCAGTTCCTCGTGGGAAAACCAACCGCTGGGAGGGCGAGGGAGAGAGCGAGAGAGATGGAGAGGGAGGGGGTGAGAGAGAGAGAGAGGGATGGAGAGGGAGAGGGAGAGAGAGAGAGGGATGGAGAGGGAGAAGGTGAGGGTGAAGGTGAGAGAGAGATAGAGAGGGTGAGAGAGAGAGAGAGAGGGTGAGGGTGAGAGAGAGAAAGAGAGAGAGAGGGAGAGGGTGAGAGAGTGAGAGAGAGATGGAGGGGGAGAGAGAGAGAGCGAGAGAGAGCGAAAGCGAGATGGAGAGGGAGAGAGAGAGAGTGAGAGCGAGAGGGAGAGAGAGATGGAGAGGGAGAGAGCCGGTTGACAGCTTGGATAGATCAGAGAAAGATGGAGAGAATGAAAGAGAAGAAAAAGGAAAAGGATGGAGGGAGGGGTATAGAAAGGTCTCAATGGTCGGGGTACTGATCAGAGGAGAGAGCTAGAGGAACGCAGAGAGTGTGAGCGAGAACAAGAGAGAAACTAAGATGGTCTATCACAGAGCAAGAGAGAGAACATGGAGGATGCAGCCTAGAACGATGACAGACCTCTGTAGAGCAGCGTAGTCGCTCTGTGATCACTGGATCTGAGTCGACGTTAATGCCGACAGCAAGGTTGTGGGGGGGGGGAAAGATGCTACAGCCTGTAGATGACACATATCGTTATTCCACCTCCACCACAGTGAACGTACACAAGGTTCTCACCAGACACACACTCACAGAGCAGCACAGCAACAACAACTCACTTTTGTTTTTCGAATACGAATCACACGGCCAAATGACGCAGCCTCCACCTTTTGAACGGAGGGTTGAACACAGGTTTGGGGTTAGGATGGTGGCTCCCCCGAGGAACGGGTTTGGACAGAAAACACTTGATTAAGAAACCCCCCCCCCCCCCCATGAAAAACATCTCGTGGACAACTTGTGGACAATCAGAGAGCGTGGTCGTCGTAGTGACGGTGCGGGTTCGAGGGGGGGGGGGGGGGGGGCGGAGTTTGTGGAGGTGTGTCGCGGTGGGAGAAGCTTGACCAATAAAAAAACAGAACAGAACAACAAAACCAAGAATGGTGCCGATAACATACATGAAATGCAAAGTCTATTTTCTTTTCTTCAGTCCTCCTTGGTGCTACCAACTCCTCTGGTCACGAAAATATTAACACAGGTCCTTCTTCTTCAAAAGTCTCTCTCTCGTCGAACATGTGTGTGTGTGTGTGTGTTTTTTTTCCTGTTTTTTTTTTTGAATATATTCTTCATCGTTTCGGATGTTAATCACCCGACGTTTTTTTTTGTTTTAGTGCTTCTAAGAAAAATAGCTGGTCCTTTCCGGAAGAGTCTCTCTCAAGTGTCTTATTTCTTAAATGGAGCTAATCTACTAAAATTCTGCCAGAAGGGAGCCTGGCCGCGTTTGGATTGACTTAATTCAAAAACCTCCGATTGCGTCATGTCCTCCGTGACCTCAAAGTGTCCCGCCGACAGGGGGTCCGGGGGGGGCGGGTACGAGGGCGGCGTGCACCTGTTCACACCTGGGAAACGCAGGTGCAATAGAGCGGGGGGGTGGGGGGGGGGGGGAGGGAGGGAGGAGGGGGGGAGGGGGGGGCGGGGCAACAAAGCGTAAAAAAATAAAAAGAGGGGCAGGAGGAAGATAACAGAAGAAGAAGAGGAAGAACGGTTATCAGCGGTGCGTCCGAACGAGCGACACAACGACACGACATCGATTCATGCGTCTACCGATAAAGCAAAGAAAACACCCCGCCGACGACACACACACACACACACACACACACACACACACACACACACACACACGCACGCGCGCGCACACAAGACTGAACTACTGAAAGCACAAACGGGCACATACCGATATAAACTATTATGAGTACTATGTACTATGAGTACTATTAATATACGTTCTGTGTCTTTTAATCACAGATATATATGTATATATATATATATATATATATATATATAACGATATATATGGTGCGGTATCCTTATGGGCACTAGAATGATAGCGGAGATGGAATTAAGTGAAGACCAGCCTAAGTTATGACACAAGGGAGACCAAAGACACTATTCAAACCAACCTGGTGGTGAGACGCAAACAAGAGAACCCATTGATGACGTGAAGGGACACACTGATAGGACGGGGCGTTTTGACAGGGGACGCGGTTCGTCTTTGTTTATCCGACCGCTTGTTTGTTTGAATAGTTCTCTCAAGACTTCAAAAAACACCAAAGTGCCAAAAATAGATTGAACAAATAAGCTGGGCTACGGCCTACTAAAGTAATATTTCTACAGCCTACAAGCATCACAGCTACTGTATGCTAGTGTTATCAAAAACTACGAGTACAATCAATATTTGGAGATGAAATAATATTAAAAAAAAAAAAAAGTTGCCATGGCATCTTGGAGGTAAAATAAGAATAAGGATTTTGTTTTTTTCATCCCAAACACTGTTCAGCAGTTTGATAGCTTTGTCAGTGAGACCTATTCTATGTTGAACAGTCAAGATAAGGCTTGACAGCAGATTGGTCAGCGACCTGCATGCGCTTATGCCGATGCTAATCACAACAGCTTCCAATACTGCATGAGCAGTTGCCATGGCATCTTGTTGCGCTAGCGCTAGGGTAGTAACTCTAATGCATATACCTTTATCATTCTCAAACCATGTCCATATAACATGGCCCTCTTTCTCAAGATGAAATCTATAAATGAATCTGAAATTCAAGAGAGTACTTCACCTTGTGCCAGAGCCAATGTGTACACATACAACACTAAGTTAAACACACACAACAACATGTCTGACAGAACATATACCGCCGGAAGCCTAACGTTAGAGAGAACATTCCAGCATGTCATTAGTTAATTCAGATCCCAAACGGATTGTCATGCTTGTTATGGAACTCACAATAGCAACGCGTTAGCCTCGGTAAATGTAAATGGTCAATGCATTGTGTACATCAGATGTGCATCTAGCCTGCTGTTAAACTAGCTTATCCAGTAGCTCCTAGGTAGCAGCAGTTTGGGCATGTGGGTCATTTGTCTTTCATGCCCTGATGAATTGCTTCGTAAATGTGTTTCTTTTGTTATGAATTTTTTTTTCTTTTTAAATGTATACTAATTGATCACGTTTGTTCATAATTAAAAGCAATGGACTAATTGTTATTAGCAAGTTGTTGCATGGTAAAAATGTATCCGAACCATAGGTTATTTAAGACTAAATGTAAAAAACAGTTCATGATGCATCAGATGTTTGGGTTAAGTTCAGGAATAGATTTGTTTCATGTATGCTATAATAGCATCAGGACAGGATAGTGATGGGCCACACATGGCTGAAACAGTGGTGTCGCTCTCTGAACTCATACGTCATGCAACAGTCCTCTGTCTTTTCATTGGTGCTTACTTCACAGAATAGGACGGAAAGCCGTCGTATCATATAGCGCATGATGCCAGGGATATTTACCGTAACTCGACAACGGACAGAATATATACAACGCATATAGTAATAATAATAAGAGAAATGTTCCTAGCTTGAAAAAAAACTAGTATAAGTAGAGAGCTTGTCAAAGTACAGTCATA
>NW_028178306.1:0-2000 GCF_964030765.1 Micromesistius poutassou | reverse complement strand
AAAAATCAACAAGATGTTACGAAACTTATTACAATTGTTGACACCTTTAAAATAATCTCGGCTGCTAAAGTGAACTGGGCGAAGAGCGAGGCGCTGGCGGTTGGGAGGGTGGGCTGCTGGTCTGCCCCAGCTGCCGGGGGGGGCTGAGCTGGAAGAGGGGAGGTTTCAGATACCTGGGGGTTCATCTGGGGGGATGACCACAGTGTGAAGAAGAACTGGGAGGGTGTGTTAGAGAAGGTGGAGGGGAAGCTGGCTAAGTGGAGGTGGCTGCTTCCCCACATGTCGTATAGAGGAAGGGTCCTAATCATTAATAATCTGGTGGCATCCACCCTGTGGCACAGGCTAAAGTGCCTTGAACCCCCTGCTGGGCTCCTGCAAAAAATTCAAAGTGTGCTTTTAAATTTTTTTCTGGGATGGTTTTACATTGGGTTCCCCAGAGTGCACTGTATCTGCCAAAAGAAGAGGGGGGGGCAGGGCTTAATACACCTGGGGGAGCAGGGCAGCAGCTTTTAGACTGCAGTTTGTACAAAGATATCTTTCGTGTCATGATGGTGTCGTCTGGAGGCAGGTAGCGGGCATCATTTTAAGGAGGATAGCGGGCCTCGTTTTTAGATAAGTCCTTGTTTTTATTGAATTGTGATTTTTATCGTGTATGTAACTTGCCTCCTTTTTATCATGGTGTTTTTTAAAACATGGAGTCTTTTTTAAATGGGACAGACTGGGGCCTGCAGCATCTCTCTTCTGGCTCCTGGAGGAGCCCCTGGTGTGCCGGGCCCGGCTGGACATACAAGACGCCAGCAGCCCTCGGCCAGTGCCTGCGCTCCAGGGGGGTGGTAAGGCTGAGGCAGCTGGTGGACGTGGCAGGGCCGGGGCTCCACAACACGCAGGCAGTGGCCTCTCTCCTGGGCCTGAGGTCTAGCCGGCACACCAGACAAATACTAAACCAGTGGAACAACAGACTGAGCAGAGAGGAGAAAGAGATGCTGCGGGACTACACCAGCGGGGCGGAGCTGCCGGATGAAAGCGATCCGTTCCCGGAGCTCAGTTTGTCCGTGGACCAGGCCGGGCTGACAAAACCAATGGGCATTTCCAAGTCCATGCTGGATATACAGCTGCTTTCGGGGGAAAACTCTCTATAAGTACTGTGTGGTGGCTGCACACAAAGAGAAACTGAGCACGAGAAGAGACTCAGTATGGAAGGAGAGGTTGCAGGGCCGGGCGCCAGTGTGGAGGCTACTCTACATGCCTCCACTAAACAAACGAACTGGAGACCTTCAGTGGAGGATCCTACAGGGGGCGCTGGCCGTAAATGTTTTTATTTCAAAAATAAACCCTACTGTGTCAGAGATCTGCCCTTTCTGCGACAAACCGGAAACACTGGTACACTGCTACCTGGACTGTAACAGATTGAGCGTTTTATTCCATATTTTAAAAACTGTGTTTTTAATGTGTGGAGAAGTGTGGACGGAGGCTGGTTTTATTGGTGGTGCTGGCTACAACAAGCATAAGTCTGGAAAATGGTGTCTTTTAAATTTTGTTGTTGGCCAAGCCAAAATGGCAATTTATAAAAGCCGAAAAAACAGAGTAGAGGGGAAGGCAGGCCTTGATGTGAGAGAAATGTTCAAGACGATGGTAAAGACGAGGATAAGGGTGGACTTCAATTACCACAAGATGATGGGAACATTAGAGGAGTTCACACATGTATGGTGCTGCAGCACAGCTGTGTGCTCAATACAGGGGGGAACGCTCTCTTTTAACTCTGTGTTTTAATGGATGTGTATTTATTTTTATTTTTATTTATTTATTCGTTTTTACGGTAATCTCAACGAAAGATTGACATGTACAACATGGAAAAGTATTATCGTTGAAAGAAACTGAAAATAAAAGGTTTTTTTTCAAAAATCAAAAAAAAAAAATCTCTCCCCTCCCTCTCTCCCCCCTCTCTCTTCTTCTCTCTCCCTCTCCCCCCCCACTCTCCTCCCTCTCCTCCTCTCCCTCTC
>NW_028178307.1:0-12417 GCF_964030765.1 Micromesistius poutassou | reverse complement strand
GGGTAAAGCCTTCATCTCCCCTATATCAGGAGGAGGTTAAAGCCTTCATCTCCCCTATATCAGGAGGAGAGGGTAAAGCCTTCATCTCCCCTATATCAGGAGGAGGTTAAAGCCTTCATCTCCCCTATATCAGGAGGAGGAGGTTAACCTATATCAGACTCACGTGGGACGCAGGATCCAAACTTCTCTGGAAACTCCGAGATGAGGTCGTCGTTGACCCGGTCCTTCATCGGCCCCAGCACGATGACGGGCCGCGTGTAGCTCACTGCACACACACACACACACACACACACACACACACACACACACACACACACACACACACACACACACACACACACACACACACACACACACACACACACACACACACACACGCATAAACACACATACAGCAAAAAGGTTATTATGCTTTTCATTAATATTCATATTCAGGCAGACTGAATAAAGCTAAAGTGGGAAAGATGGTGTCTTCAGTATTACAACGTTTAGTCTCTGTTATGGTTTAGGACTACAGTAGGACTACAGTAGGACCTCACTACAGTAGGACCTCACTACAGTAGGACCTCAGTAGGACCTCACTACAGTAGGACCTCACTACAGTAGGACCTCACTACAGTAGGACCTCACTACA
Organism: Micromesistius poutassou; assembly: GCF_964030765.1. Taxonomy (NCBI): domain Eukaryota; kingdom Metazoa; phylum Chordata; class Actinopteri; order Gadiformes; family Gadidae; genus Micromesistius; species Micromesistius poutassou. Next base: position 11,783 of record NW_028178307.1, on the reverse strand, counting down.
GTAGGACCTCAGTAGGACCTCACTACAGTAGGACCTCACTACAGTAGGACCTCACTACAGTAGGACCTTACTACAGTAGGACCTTACTACAGTAGGACCTCAGTAGGACCTCACTACAGTAGGACCTCAGTAGGACTACAGTAGGACTACAGTAGGACCTCAGTAGGACCTCACTACAGTAGGACCTCAGTAGGACCTCACTACAGTAGGACCTTACTACAGTAGGACCTCACTACAGTAGGACCTCACTACAGTAGGACCTCAGTAGGACCTCACTACAGTAGGACCTCACTACAGTAGGACCTCACTACAGTAGGACCTCAGTAGGACCTCACTACAGTAGGACCTCACTACAGTAGGACCTTACTACAGTAGGACCTTACTACAGTAGGACCTCACTACAGTAGGACCTCAGTAGGACCTCACTACAGTAGGACCTCAGTAGGACCTCACTACAGTAGGACCTCAGTAGGACCTCACTACAGTAGGACCTCAGTAGGACCTTACTACAGTAGGACCTCACTACAGTAGGACCTCACTACAGTAGGACCTCACTACAGTAGGACCTTACTACAGTAGGACCTCACTACAGTAGGACTACAGTAGGACCTCACTACAGTAGGACCTCACTACAGTAGGACCTCACTACAGTAGGACCTCAGTAGGACCTCACTACAGTAGGACCTCAGTAGGACCTCACTACAGTAGGACCTCACTACAGTAGGACTACAGTAGGACCTCAGTAGGACCTCACTACAGTAGGACCTCAGTAGGACCTCACTACAGTAGGACCTCAGTAGGACCTCACTACAGTAGGACCTCAGTAGGACCTCACTACAGTAGGACCTCACTACAGTAGGACCTCACTACAGTAGGACCTCACTACAGTAGGACCTCAGTAGGACCTCACTACAGTAGGACCTCACTACAGTAGGACCTCAGTAGGACCTCACTACAGTAGGACCTCACTACAGTAGGACCTCACTACAGTAGGACCTCACTACAGTAGGACCTCACTACAGTAGGACCTTACTACAGTAGGACCTCAGTAGGACCTCACTACAGTAGGACCTCAGTAGGACCTCACTACAGTAGGACCTCACTACAGTAGGACCTCACTACAGTAGGACCTCAGTAGGACCTCACTACAGTAGGACCTCACTACAGTAGGACCTCAGTAGGACCTCAGTAGGACCTCACTACAGTAGGACCTCACTACAGTAGGACCTCAGTAGGACCTCACTACAGTAGGACCTCACTACAGTAGGACCTCACTACAGTAGGACCTCACTACAGTAGGACCTCACTACAGTAGGACCTCACTACAGTAGGACCTTACTACAGTAGGACCTCACTACAGTAGGACCTCACTACAGTAGGACCTCAGTAGGACCTCACTACAGTAGGACCTTACTACAGTAGGACCTCACTACAGTAGGACCTCAGTAGGACCTCACTACAGTAGGACCTCACTACAGTAGGACCTCAGTAGGACCTCACTACAGTAGGACCTCACTACAGTAGGACCTCACTACAGTAGGACCTCACTACAGTAGGACCTCAGTAGGACCTCACTACAGTAGGACCTCACTACAGTAGGACCTCACTACAGTAGGACCTCACTACAGTAGGACCTCAGTAGGACCTCACTACAGTAGGACCTCAGTAGGACCTCACTACAGTAGGACCTCACTACAGTAGGACCTCACTACAGTAGGACCTCACTACAGTAGGACCTTACTACAGTAGGACCTTACTACAGTAGGACCTCACTACAGTAGGACCTCACTACAGTAGGACTACAGTAGGACCTTACTACAGTAGGACCTTACTACAGTAGGACCTCAGTCTCAAGGCTCTTGAAATTGTTATTATAAACATTAGAAAAGCGAAAAGTCATGGATGTACAAAAACTAAAATCAAATTCTAAAATCCTATCGAAATCCCATTTCTTAAATGTAGATGATGCCTCTGAGTCGCTCAGGGACCAATCACTGACCTTCCTGCTGTGTGACTGGCTGGTAGGTCAGAAGGATTTCCTCCTGGCCAGCTGATTGGACAGGGGGGAAGAGGACAGGTTTACATTCAAACTGTAGGAAGGCCAATCGGGACAGGTGACTCTCAGACTGAATCCAATGAGGTAATGAGGTAAAGGACTCATCATTATCATGATCTTTAAGATATCAAGTATCACAGCAGCTGTTTGTGTGGTAAAAAGAAACCATGGAAAGCACAATGGCAGGTTTTCTCTGGCGGGGTCCCTGAAGATGTGACACTCGTGACACTTTGAGGTGAAATGTTTTAAAGTCATCAGACTAGCTCACTGAATGATAGATGGAGAAGAAACTTGGAAAATGAAATCACACACACACACACACACACACACACACACACACACACGGACGCACACACACACACACACACACACAGACGCACACACACACACACACGGACGCACACACGAGGAAGCACTTAAAGAGGCACACTAAACACAACACAAAACCACACAGATGCATGATGGGAAAACACATAGACGCAACATCAGAGACAGGGAGAAACTTAGAGGAATCAATAAAGAAGGAGAGACACAGAGGCAGTGACAGGGAGGTAGGGAGGGGGAAGGTAGGGAGGAGGAAGGGAGGGAGAGGGAGGGAGGGAGGGGGGAGGAAGGGAGGGAGGGAGGGAGGGAGGGAGGGAGAGAGGGAGGACAAAAGGAAAGAGGGAGTGAACTTACGGGAGCTACTTTCACTATCGCTGGTGCCAGAGGTCACCAGGTCTGGAAGCATCAGACGGAGCGGGGTCAGCACACACACACACACACACACACACACACACACACACACACACACACACACACACACACACACACACACACACACACACACACACACACACGCAAGGACAACATGTAGAAATTATAAATTCAAAGTAATTCAGCCGGGGAACACAGGGAGCCGCACATACACGTCCCCACCAGAAGGTGTCAGTAGCGCTGCACAGAGCACACGTACCTCTGTCCTCCTGGTCCTGCACAGAGAGAGAGAGAGAGACGTTAATAATGCTGTGTTCAGAATGTTCAGAATAATAAGCAGGGTTTTCATAATAGTTATCAGAGCAATTACTTAAATTAGTTAGTATGCATTCCTTGTTCCCCTTTACTCCCTCTCTGCTTTTCCCACACACACACACATACACACACACACACACACACATCTATTATTAATACTTTCTGATTCACACAGTGAGAGAGAGAGAGAGAGAGAGAGAGAGAGAGAGAGAGAGAGAGAGAGAGAGAGAGAGAGAGAGAGAGAGAGAGAGAGAGAGCGAGAGCGGAGAGGGGACTGGCTGACAGTGGGGTGACATCAGCACCTCTGGGTGGGCTGTGAGCCACCTCTGGTCACCAGGGCCGCGTGTCAGAGGTGAGTTAACAGCAGCTTCTAAAATAGACACTGTCTACCACTTCACCATCACCACCATCATCATCATGGAATAGATGTGAAGAGCCAAGCGCCAACTAACACAAAGCATGTCGGTTCACTTCTCACATAATCTAATCAAATACAGACGAGTCAGATCCAGCATTCTACATCGGCTAACTTGGGTCCATTCTCCCCTGTAACACTGGTCACTGAGTACAGGCTAGTGGGGGCAAGGGGGGGTGGAGGTGGTCTTAAATGGAAGTGAGGTGGTGGGGGGGGCGGTGGAGGTGGTGGAGGGGGTGGGGGGTGGAGGTGGAGGTGGTGGAGGTGGAGGTGGAGGTGGTGGTGGAGGTGGTGGAGGTGGTGGTGGAGGTGGTGGAGGTGTTGGTGGAGGAGGTGGTGGTGGTGGATGTGGAGGAGGTGGTGGTGGTGGATGTGGAGGAGGTGGTGGTGGTGGTGGAGGTGGTGGAGGTGGTGGTGGAGGTGGTGGAGGTGTTGGTGGAGGAGGTGGTGGTGGTGGATGTGGAGGAGGTGGTGGAGGTGGTGGTGGTGGAGGTGGAGGTGTTGGGGGTGGAGGAGGTGGTGGTGGAGGTGGTGGTGGAGGTGGTGGAGGAGGTGGAGGAGGAGGTGGTGGAGGAGGTGGTGGAGGAGGTGGTGGAGGAGGTGGTGGAGGAGGTGGAGGAGGAGGTGGTGGTGGAGGTGGTGGAGGAGGTGGAGGAGGAGGTGGTGTACTCACAGCCCTCTCCTGGGACCTGCTCACCCTGACGGTCTTCAGCCTGGAGCGTTCCTTCTTCTCGGCCCTGGAGAGCAGAGGGAACATGAGGACCAGGGAGGGGCCATAGGGCGGCCATACGGCGCCCAACCACAGCCCAACATCTGGGACCACGTATCACATCAATGTTGTCATGCAGATATATAGAAATATATATTATGGATCATTCTGCAAATAAAATTACATTTCCTTTTTAAATTACAATATCAAGTACAAAATATATATATATCTACTCAGTTTTGTGGGGGACAATTAGTGGTTCGTTAAACAGATCTTATATTTCTCGGAGAAGGAACCGATACCAGGAGAATCTAATTATATCTCGTTCATTACAAGAGAAACATGATCTATCAGGCATGAGGACCTTAAGACTGCAGAACAACAGGTAAACAAACTGAACAAATAACCCTAACTGCTGCTGTTCCATCAGGCGGTTCTGAAGAGCACAATAACTTACAAGGACCCAAACACGACAGAGTAATGCTGGTGCTTTGAATGGGGCCCACTCTTTAACACAAGCCTTCCCAGCTCTTCCTCTCTTTGTCTTTATCCCCAACGCCCCACATGGATTATTTCACTTGCACAACAATCTCAGGTGTACTTTCTTTTGGTACTAAGAAAACCTGTCATAGCCCTCGCAGTGGTGGAGATACACTCTGTTTACGCCTAGTGATGATGAGGTCAATAAGTACTAAAGAGAGAACAGGACAAGCAAGCACAAAACTTTACAGTCAAAATGTCCAACCTCTGACTGGCCAGTTTATGACACCGAAAACCGCATATGATGTTCCAACGGCCCTTTTCCATAGCTCGCATTTCAAATGAATCCCCAAACGGGCCCCTCCCTCTACGGATGTGCAGGGAGCCGCCTGCAGTAAAGGGTTCAGGGTTCTGGACATCGGGTCTCATTTCCAAGTGAGCCAGTGTGTTGTTTATCACTGGAGACCGTTTTCAACACGTCTCATTCAGTCCTTCTAGTTGCAGAAATCGCTGGTGCTAGGCTAGCGCAAGTCGAGGGGAACTGCTAGCCTGCCAATAAAAACAGTTTTACCCACTCCACAGTACACCCGAGGCAAACCAATTATAACACCCGACTATCGATGTAAATGTCTGTGTTGATAGAATAATATTAGAAATAAAACTATCCTTGTATCGCAATGATCACATTACATTTTGGGGGACTACTTTCTCAGCAGCGGCGGAATTTCACTTTGCTCCGGTGTAGCGACCGATTCACTACAGCAGAAGGTAAACAGAGAAGCACTCCAGGTAATATCAGTCTGCTGCTGTCGTAGCCTGCTTCCAACTACAGGGATTATTAACTAAATGCAATGCGATGCAAGGGTAAGTTTATTTCTAACACTATTCTATCAACACAGACATTTACATCGATAGTCGATTTCTGCAACTAGAAGGACTGAATGAGACGTGTTGAAAACGGTCTCCAGTGATAAATAACACACTGGCTCACTTGGAAATGAGACCCGATGTCCAGAACCCTGAACTAGCCCTTTAAGCTCCAAGCGCCGATATGTGAGTGCTGCATGGAAAACCTGACACTAAACACACATTCATGTTTTACCAAACAACACTAAACACCCATCAGCCCTCCCCCCTCTCTGTGTCTCCCCAGGGTGCCCCCCCCTCCCCAGGGTGCCCCCCCCCCCCCCCTACCTGCGCCGGCTGGGCACCACGCCCACCTGGGGCCTCTGCGGGGGCGGGGGGCTGAGGTGGCGCGCCGGCCACCACTCCTCGTCTCCGGCGCTGCTCAGGTGCAGGATGTCCCCGAAGCGGAACGCCAGCGCCTGGGCGGGGGCGCCCAGGTCGGCCGGGCTGCCGTCGTAGTCGAACAGCGCCCTGCGCAGAGGGGGGGGGACGCAGAGGGGACAGGGACGGGGGGTTTTGGTTTAGAACACGTTGTGTTTGAGACACTCCAGGGGTTCACCCTAACAACATGAGGACACTCCAGGGGTCCACCCATATGGATTCTTTAGGGGCGACAACGGCAACGATCCATCAGCCTTCGCTGACGACCGATAGGCTGATACCGATAGGCTGATACCGATAGGCTGACGACCGATAGGCTGATACCGATAGGCTGATACCGATAGGCTGACGACCGATAGGCTGATACCGATAGGCTGACGACCGATAGGCTGATACCGATAGGCTGATACCGATAGGCTGACGACCGATAGGCTGATACCGATAGGCTGATACCGATAGGCTGACGACCGATAGGCTGATACCGATAGGCTGATACCGATAGGCTGATACCGATAGGCTGATACCGATAGGCTGTGACCGATAGGCTGTGACCGATAGGCTGATACCGATAGGCTGATACCGATAGGCTGATACCGATAGGCTGTGACCGATAGGCTGATACCGATAGGCTGATACCGATAGGCTGATACCGATACGTCGATACCGATGTTCTTGAGCCGATATTTGGAGCCGATGCTGCTCCTGCTCCTCGATTGACGTCATAAAAACGACACAACGATGATAACAAATGGTACAAGGCTCAATTTAAAAAAGGAACATTTATTGAACTGTCTGTAAATCATGCCGGGAAAAAATATAAAATTTATTAATTAATTAAATTCAAATAAAAATCGGTGGAAAAAATCGTCCGATAGGATACACAGAAAGGCTCGGTCGTCCAGGGTCGAGTTTGAGTCCCAGTGGAAAGGTTGTTTTGGGTTCAATCCAATCCACCTCCACGGTCTGACCTGGAGGCATCCTGGAGCCATCCTGGAGGCATTTAGGGACTTAAGACCATTCATGCACACATCCACACCCCGACGGTGGAGTCGACCACGCAGGGCGACAGCCAGCGGGTCAGGAGCAGTCAGGGTGAGGCGTCTCGCTCAGGGACACCTCCACACTCCGCTAGGAGGAGCCGGGGATTAGACCAGCAACCTTCAGGTTACCGGTCGACCCGCTCCACCTCCTGAGCTACTGTCGCCTCATCCCTTAGCATGTTCCTTAATGGAATGTATCTACATTTACTCAATGTCACTTTGGGTACTAGTGTCTGACAGTGACAGAGATCTATTAGAAAGTCATATGCCATGTTCACAGTTTGTCTGTGTGTGTGTGTGTGTGTGTGTGTGTGTGTGTGTGTGTGACATCCTGGTCTAGGGGAAAAGACCTGGAAAAGTAGGTCAACAGCCACATCTGCATCTGGTGTGTGTGTGTGTGTGTGTGTGTGTTATTGTGGGTGAGAGATGAACTAGAGCTGAAGTAATAGGCAGCCTCTGAAGTTCATGCTGCCCTCATCAATAAACCAGAGACACAGAGGTGTAGAGAGAGAGAGAGAGATGAGAGAGAGAGAGAGAGAGAGAGAGAGAGATTTATGTGTGTGTGTATGAGGGCGGGAGTAATACAATAAACCGATAGTTGTGTAGAATGACTGAGAGGGCATTGGGGCAGGAATATTGAATCGCTATTTATACGACACACTTACACGTACATGCACACTTAATATTTAGGGTTAGGAATAGAAAGGCAAGAGAGAGAGAGAGAGAGAGAGAGAGAGAGAGAGAGAGGGAGAGAGAGAGAGAGAGGGAGAGTGAGAGAGAGCGAGAGAGACAGAGCGAGAGAGAGAGAGAGAGAGATCAATGAGCCGAAAGATGAGGAGATGCGACCAGACAAGAGCTTGACGTCAATAAAAGGATTGCAATGTTTTATTAATGCTGCATTAAGGCTGCTCAAAAGAAAGCGCCACTAAACTCATTATGGTTTTAAAACGTCAGTGCAAATGTAACGGTAAGAGAGGTGTGGGGGGGGAGGGGGGAGGAGAGGGGAGGGGGGGAGGAGGTGTGGGGGGGGGAGGAGAGGGGGGAGGAGAGGGGAGGAGAGGGGAGGGGGCCGTCAGGTTGTAAGACAGAGGCCACTGGGGGACAGTGAGCGGTCTGTGCCGTCTGAGAGACCGAGGTTATCTCCTACCTGAGATTCCAGTGTTCAACACCTGCTCTGCGTGCGACATTCCAGCTCTATGAGAGTTATTCCCATCATGTAGAAACAAAAAGTCCTCCTTGCCAGAGGAACGCTGGGCTGGAGAAGTGACCCACTACTACAACAGCCTCTAAAGCTTTCACCGTCAGCGGGTTCAAGGAGTCAACAAGAGAGAACCAATCATTTGTATGACTGGGACCTTGTTATGAATTGTAGACAACTAGTCATGCGTTCAACGCCTTCCTTCCTGTACAATAAATGGACCAGATGAAAAGAGGAGAGAAAAGAGGAGAGGAACAGAGAGGGGCTCCATAGTGAGAGGAGAAGAGAGGAGCTGAGAGGGGAGGAGAGATGAGGACAATCAGGGAACGAAGGACAACGCTGGCGAACAACTGCCTCTGGCTATTGCCACACACACACCCAGACACACACACACACACACACCCACACACACACACCCAGACACACACACACACACACACACACACACACACCCACGCACACACACACACACACACACACACCCAGACACACACACACACAACCAGACACACACATACACACACACACACACAACCAGACACACACATACACACACACACACACACACACACACACACACACACCCAGGCCCACACACACACACACACACACACACACACACACACACACCCAGACACACACAACCCCAGACACACACAAAAACACACCCAGACACAGACACATGCACGCACTCACCCAGACACACACACACACACACAAATAAACAAACACGCACCAAGAGACCTTTGTCACCTTGCTTTAGTGAGTGAGGGCATCCTCCACACACACACACACACACACACACACACACACACACACACACACACACACACACACACACACACACACACACACACACACACACTGCAGCCCAGAGCAACCGGCACCCCCAATCTGTCAGGCGGTGACATTATCTGCCCGGCCAATCAACTATCAGCATCTACACTTCCTGCCGGTATCTGCAGGTCCATTGTTCGTGTGGTCAGAGAACACGCTGGAACACTTTATACTGCATGCTCAATGAAGCAGTGCTAAGAACAGAGGGTGTGTGTGTGTGTGTGTGTGTGTGTGTGTGTGTGTGTGTGTGTGTGTGTGCTCTCACTCACACACATATTGTATTTTATTGTATTATCTTTATTTCTTTATTTGCACTATCATCTTTTCCCCACTGTAGGACTACTTAAGGATTATCTTATCTTATCTTAGCCCTGGCGCACCGTTGCTACGGTGATTCGGTGTCGCGCTGCGCTCTTACTTTGAAGCTCCTCACAGCGAGGTCACGACGGGGGGTTCAGGTGACATCATCACGCCTGCTGCTCCACCCCACTACACTGCTGCTGTTGTTGTTGTTGCTGTTGTTGTGGTTGTTGTTGTTGTGGTTGTTGTGTTTGTCTTGAGGTCTGTTCAGGAGGAGCGTTGTGTGTCTCGTCCTCAGCCCGTACGGGCGATATCGAGATTTGTAAAAGTCATTATCCAATGTGTGCGTTGTTGATCAAGAACCTCGACTAGAAAGTGATGAGGATAACGTTACTTGTTGTCCGTGATGTAGCGTTTAATATGAACGTCATTTATTTTATGTACGGTCTTAAAAAAGTGCTTCCTCTTCATTTTTGTGTGACTTTTAAGGAGAGCTAGCAGAATCAATATTTAACCTCTCTCTCTCTCTGGGGAGGGGAGGGAGGGACAGAGGGAGGGAGGGAGGGAGGGGGAGAGATAGAGAGCATGAGAGAGAGAGCACGAGAGAGAGCACAAGAGAGAGCAGGAGAGAGAGCGAACGAGCGAGGAAGAAAAAGAGAGCGAGGAAGAGAGAGAGAGAGTGAGAGAGAGAGAGCGAGAGCGCGCGAGAGAGAGAGACCTAAAGCTCCAGTGGTTCTACAGCGAGTCACTCTGGGCGACAGACTTCAGTGAGTCAGACGAGGCCGAGCGATGACAACACGAGGCGAGGGCAACGGAGAGAGGCAGGGGCGAGAGAGGCAGGGGAGAGAGAGGCAGGGGAGAGAGAGGCAGGGGAGAGAGAGGCAGGGGCGAGAGAGGCAGGGGAGAGAGAGGCAGGGGAGAGAGAGGCAGGGGCGAGAGAGGCAGGGGAGAGAGAGGCAGGGGAGAGAGAGGCAGGGGAGAGAGAGGCAGGGGAGAGAGAGGCAGGGGCGAGAGAGAGGCAGGGGAGAGAGAGGCAGGGGCGAGAGAGAGGCAGGGGAGAGAGAGGCAGGGGCAAGAGAGAGAGCGTGCATGCGTGCATCTGTGTGTGTGTGTGTGTGTGCATGCGTGCGTGCGTGCATGTGTGTGTGTGTGTGTGTGTGTGTGTGTGTGTGTGCGTGCGTTACCTGACGTAGAGAGTGCGTTTCTGGGTGGAGCGCAGCGAGGTGGAGCTGGAGCTGACGCTGCTCGTCATCATCTGTTCCCTCAGGTCATGGATCTTGGCCTCAAAATGACTGTACTCTGCACACACACACACACGTGCAAAGACACACACACACACACACACACAGGATTAGTTTGGTTGTCTCTTGTCTTTTGACTGAATGTCGTATGAGTTAAGGGCTGATGGTTCCACGTTCCAGTCATGAACCTTCATAGACCTCTGGAGAATAAGCCCCGCCTCCGAGGCTCCGGTTCCCTCGGTCAAACGTCTACGGGGAATAACACGTTTGGGTTTATGAACGATCGTACATAACAAACTCTGTAGGCGGTGGAGAAGTAAAAGCTGCGTCACGTTTTGAACGACACACTTTTTCCATCTAGTTTCGACTGTTTTTGGATTGTCGGTGCCGTTAAAGAAGTAAACGATTATTAATGCTACATTAACGGCACCAAAAAAGACAGAGAGAGAGAGAGAGACAGAGACAGAGACACACAGAGAGAGAGAGAGAGAGAGAGAGACAGAGACACAGAGAGAGAGAGAGAGAGAGAGAGAGAGAGAGACACAGAGAGAGAGAGAGAGAGAGAGAGAGAGAGAGACAGAGACACAGAGAGAGAGAGAGAGAGAGAGAGAGAGAGAGAGAGAGAGAGAGAGAGAGACAGAGACACAGAGAGAGAGAGAGAGAGAGAGAGAGAGAGAGAGACAGAGACAGAGACACAGAGAGAGAGAGAGAGAGAGAGAGAGAGAGAGAGAGAGAGAGAGAGAGTTCTATGCCGAGCGCCCAGTCCCTGACGTGTGTGTAGTCGTCTCTCAGAGGGGGCCCCTCTGTGTGTAGTCCTCTATCAGAGGGGCCGTTCTGTGTGTAGTCGTCTCTCAGAGGGGCCGTTCTGTGTGTAGTCGTCTATCAGAGGGGCCGTTCTGTGTGTAGTCGTCTCTCAGAGGGGCCGTTCTGTGTGTAGTCGTCTCTCAGAGGGGCCGTTCTGTGTGTAGTCCTCTAACAGAGGGGCCGTTCTGTGTGTAGTCGTCTCTCAGAGGGGCCGTTCTGTGTGTAGTCGTCTATCAGAGGGGCCGTTCTGTGTGTAGTCGTCTCTCAGAGGGGCCGTTCTGTGTGTAGTCGTCTCTCAGAGGGGCCGTTCTGTGTGTAGTCCTCTATCAGAGGGGCCGTTCTGTGTGTAGTCGTCTCTCAGAGGGGCCGTTCTGTGTGTAGTCCTCTATCAGAGGGGCCGTTCTG
>NW_028178308.1:5000-6790 GCF_964030765.1 Micromesistius poutassou | reverse complement strand
CAAACGCGTCCCGTAGGGGGCGCTGCTGACGCTCGCTCTGAGAGCTTTTAGACGAGTTGGCCTCGGAGTGGCCTCGCTTCAGTGGCGGTCACGCATGGTGAGCGGGGTCCAGTGTTCCAGTGGTTTCAGTGGTTCCAGTGGTTCAGTGGTTCCAGTGGTTCAGTGGTTCTAGTGGGTCCAGTGGTTCTGATAAAAGGCGTGTGAGACGTCAGAGGGAGGGGGAGACGCTTCGGTCTCGGTGGTTAAAGACTGCGGAGCGTCGTCGCCGTGGTAACCCATCATCCTCCTCACGTTCCCGGCTTTAGCTCGACGGCACGACGTTCCCCCCTCCTCCTCCTCCTCCTCCTCCTCCTCCGGACAGACCTGCCGGGCGCGGGGGGGGGGGGGCGCCGTCGTCTCCTACCTGACGCGGCGGCGGTGGGCCGGGGGGGGGGGCGCTCAGTGCAGCGGGCCGCGGTCACCACACGACGCCGCTCTGTAGCAGCACAGCTCTCTGAGTGTCTCTGTGTCTCTCTCTCTCTCTCCCTCCCTCTGTCTCTCTCTCTCTCTCTCTCTGTCTCTCTCTGTGTGTCTCGCTCTCTGTCTCTCTCTGTCTCTCTCTGTGTCTCTCTCCCTCCCTCTGTCTCTGTGTGTCTCTCTCTCTCCCTCTCCCTCTGAAAGAGACAGAGGGAGAGGGAGAAAGACCTAGAGCAGCAGGACATTTTGAAAGACAGAAATCGAGAGAAAGTGAACTAGAGAAGAGAGAGAGAGAGATAGAAAGAGAGAGAGAGAGAGAGAAAAAGAGAGAGAGAGAGAAAGGATGCTTGGAAGAGGAAAGGAAAGACCTAGAAGACAGAGAGAGAGAGAGAAAGGAGAGAACGGAGGAACGTGAGAGAGAAAGAAAACTGCAGAACAATTCAGAGGAATTAAAACGCTTGAAAGAGCGAGCGAGATGGAGGGCGAGGGCGAGAGAGGGAGAGAGAGAGGGCGAGAGAGAGAGAGAGAGAGGGCGAGAGAGAGAGAGAGGGGGGGGGGGGGCGGCGGCGGCGGGCGGGTCAGAGGAGGAGGGGCGTGTGCTCCCCGTGGGGGGGGGGCGGCGGGGGGGGGGGGGGTCAGAGGAGGAGGGGCGTGTGCTCCCCGTGGGGGGGGGGCGGCGGGGGGGGGGGGGGTCAGAGGAGGAGGGGCGTGTGCTCCCCGTGGGGGGGGGCGGCGGGGGGGGGGGGGGGTCAGAGGAGGAGGGGCGTGTGCTCCCCGTGGGGGGGGCGGCGGCGGGGGGGGGGGTCAGAGGAGGAGGGGCGTGTGCTCCCCGTGGGGGGGGCGGCGCCCGGCCAGCTGGCGGAGGCGGGCCAGCAGCCGGCCGGCGGGGGGGGGGGCCGTGGTGGCTGGGGTCCAGGACGTTGGTCCGACGGCGTTCCCGCTCCTGGAGCCACATGAGGTAGGGGCTGGGCGGGAAGAAGGGCCGGGAGCGCTCCCGGTACAGCTGGAGCCCCGCCCCCGAGGAGCCCAGCGCCGCCCACAGCGTGATCAGAGCCACGTCTGGGGGGAGGGGGGGGAGGGAGGGGGGAGGGGAGACAGGGAGGGAGGGGGGGGGGACGGGAGGGAGGAGGGGGGGCAGGAGGGAGGGAGTGGGGGAGGGAGGGGAGACAGGAAGGAGGGGAGACAGGGGGGAGGGGGGGAGGGAGGGGGGGGAACGATACAGAAACAAACACACACACATTAATACAGAAACACACACACACACACACACACACACACACACACACACACACACACACTGCGCGGCCGTGTTGGGTCTTTTAAGACCGGACGTG
>NW_028178309.1:0-14249 GCF_964030765.1 Micromesistius poutassou | reverse complement strand
AACGGACTTGCCATTGAATATAATAGCCTTGTAGCAGTGTGCACGCTACACTCCACCTGGGTGACTTTTGCTGGGCTCCTCCAGAACATGGTTGTGTTGGAGCCAGTTTATTGTCAAATATTGAGTATTATTATTAATACTCATTAGTATTATTACACGGCTCTTCCCAATGCTGTGGAACGCTCCGTTCACTTGCATGCGCCTTCCCGACTTCCAGTGGTGAATTATTTTTCAATAATGACCGTTGCTAAGCATATAATGACCGCTGTCAAGGGAAGTGGCTCTGATTCACGTCTCTCGTATCACTCCACAAGTAGTCCGGTAACTTATTAACCCCAGCGTATTCGGTTGCTAAGCGACGTCAACGTCTTGGCCGGACTATTTCTCTGCTGATCAACACTACGAATGGTAATTGTAAAAAAGACGTTTTGGCAAGTAACCGTGTAATAAGCGGGATAATGTATAGAACGTCGCCGGTCATTATCTAAAATAAGGTTCGCCCTGAAGGGGCTTATTTCCCAGCCCCGGGGTGAATCTGTATGACTCAGGCCAGGTGAGGCTGCTTAAACCAGCCATCATCCACGCACTCTACAATTACTTAAGTATGAATTGAATTAGTGCACAGGGGTGCAAACTTGTCACCTTTCAGTGAAATTCACAGTTTTGAACTCAAATTCACGCATACACGTCAATTATGTAGTTAATGTCGTTAATCATGAATGCTACTTGCTTACTTGAAAGCTTTGACCTCCATAAAATACCCAAACTTTATGTTGTGTGTCTATAATGTCCCATGTGTGGCGTGCAGAATGTACTGTATATATGAACACCATATAAAAAAATCAAATGCTTTTCATGTGTTCAAATCGGATGAAAGCAAAGATTAAACCAGGCATTCATGCTTTAATAGGTTTACCAATCAGGGCCTGCACAGAAGCCAGGGGGAATTAAAGCTTTTTGTGTGGTTGGTTGTGTACTCCTGACACCTATTGACTCAATGGATTTTGATAGAATGTTTTACAATCTACGTTTGGGATTAGGTCCAGTATATAATATCGTTGGAGGTATGTACTAACTAGGCTTGTTACGCAGCACTGGGGCCATTGTGTCGGAGCCTCACTGCCAGCGCTGTCACATGATCAAATGACATTATCGTCTGAAGAGCTTGTCCCCGACTCTCCCTCCGTCCTAGGTGTCCCAGTCTACCTCTTCCCTAGTGGGCACCTCCTCCTCATCACGCCCACGCCTGAAAAAGAAGCAGAAGATGCTCAACATTGCCAAAAAGTACGCCGGCACAGTGGCACACCCGCCCATCCATTTCTTCTCTCTCCTTGCACAACAGTGGGTTCTCCTTGCGGTCATAGTCATTCTCTCTCTCTCCCCTCCCTCCCTCCCTGCCTCTCCCCCCTCTCCCCCCCCCCCCCCCCCCCCCCCCCTCGGCAGGATCCTGCGCTTCAAGAAGGAGGTGCCCATCCTGCAGGCTAAGGAGCCTCCCCCCTCCGTGCTGGAGGCGGACCTCACAGAGTTTGACGTGGCCAACTCCCACCTGCCGTCCGAGGTGCTCTACATGCTCAAAAACGTCCGGTAAGGTCGACAGGGCGAGGACCCCCCTCTCCCATCCCTCCAACCCCCCCCACACCCCCCCACACCCCAGGGCCACACCGCTTGATTTACGGCGGAAAACATTTTATGATTCATGACTGGAGGTTTTTCCGTTGACGCTAAGCATGCCCTGATTTGTGCGTGCCACGCTTCGATCAACGGAAGGTGCCAGCAGGATGAATTGCTTATCCCAGGGGCTCATCTTAGGTGCCATATAAGGAAAGGAAGACAAAGCATGTGAAAGAGCAATTTTTTTTTTTTTTTGCTATCATCAGCAGAAATCTCTCTTCAATCGCAGTGAGGCGGCGTCTCCTGACACTTAAACCTGTCTCACTGTCAACTAATGGAAAAGCACTGGAAAAAGAGACTTCAATAATTGAACAGTTGCAAGAATGTGACTATTGATTCTGTTCTGCTGACCAAAGCGGAAAGCTTGTTTTCATGTTCCTTTTTATAATCACAGTTTTTTATATTCTTATGTCCACCCCCCCCCGCCCCCATCCCCCCCCCCCCCCCCCACCCCTCCCTGATGGGTCTACAGTGTGCTGGGTCACTTTGAGAAGCCCCTGTTCCTGGAGCTGTGCAGGCACATGGTGTTCCTGCAGTTCCAGCAGGGAGAGCATGTGTTCCGACCGGGCCAGCCGGACAGCAGCATCTATGTCGTCCAGGATGGGAAACTGGAACTGTGCCTTACTGGAATGGTGATCAATGATTCACTCATTTGAACATCTCAGCTTAGCAATAGCAGCAGTGCCGCTCATTCCCTGCCACTACCTGAGTGGAATGTAAAGCTCCGTCGATGAAGCCACTAGCATGCCTTCATTATACATGTATTAAATGTCTTGCATCTGTGTTGCTGTGTCTATATCCATTTAATCTTGCCCTGCAAAGAGCCTTTTCACGAGTGAGATTTTAAGGTCGTTATCTCGGCCCTTGAAATCCAAGTGAACTGATTAACAGAATATTTGTATAGGAACTTAAGACGTGTGTGTCCCGGTCTCTCAGGACGGCAAGGAAAACGTGGTGAAGGAGGTTTACCCAGGAGACAGCGTCCACAGCCTTCTCAGCATCCTGGACGTCATCACGGTAACAACACAACACAACACAACAACGCACAGGACGGTCTGTGACGTCGTGGCGTTGGTTCTGATCCCGTTGTGGGGTTGTTGTGGGTCTGCAGGGCCACCAGAAGCCGTACCGGACCATGTCGGCCCGGGCGGCCGAGGTCTCCACCGTGCTCCGCCTCCCCGTCGAGGCCTTCCTGTCCATATTCGAGAAGTACCCCGAGAGTCTGGTGCGGGTCGTACAGGTGCGTGCCTATAGCTGTGTGTAGTATCGTCTGTTATTGTGTAGAACAACACGTCATCCAATCAAATGAATGTAATTAATCAGTAAGTGGCATATTGGTAGGTTTGCTCTTTATTGTGTTGGTTTGTATTGAACTTCAGCCAAGTTTTTCCGGGTGGAAGCTCAGAAATCCCTTTTCAAAGAGAGACGTTGCTAAATGACTATTCTGCAAGCCTTGCACAATGGTCATTTTGAAACAAGGTTACAGAATACAACAGAAACCGAACGGAAGATAGGGAAGTCCTTTTTAAACATAGTGGTTCCACGTCAAATGATACAAATTGACGGCAGCGACGCTGGGAACCAGGGCTCAAAACATTCACGGTTTTGGTTTCATGGTTTGTGTTCAGATCATCATGGTTCGCCTCCAGAGGGTGACTGTGCTGGCTCTGCACAACTACCTAGGCCTCACCAACGAGCTGTTCTGCCATGTGAGTTTATTACACACACACACACGCACACGCACACACCATACACCGCACACACACACTCACCATACACCACACACACACACACACACACACAGGATGGTGTGATTTATTGAGCCCAATAGCTCCATTGAATATTTCATATCTTTTATGTTGACGTTGACATTTTCTTGTTCCATCGTTCTATAAAACCGTCCCGACACGTTGTGATTTGTCGTTCCATAAACGCTCCCAACACACACAGAATGGTGCGATCTATTTAACCCGTGGCTACACTGAATCTTCATATCTTTATATTGACTTTTACATGTTCTTGTTCCGTTGTTTACGTATTCACGTGTTTGTAATAACCACATGCGAAGCGATTTGCATTTAAAACGTGGACGACGTCGGATCGGATCACACAATTTCTCCATCCTTCACTTCATCCCTTCTCTTGGCTCCGATCTAAACCTGCGCTCTGCTCTGAGCCGAGCTGTAGTCCCCCGGGGGGCTCTGACCCGGGCCTAACACGCCTGTCCATCATGCAGGAAATGCAGGCCTTGCGTCTGCCACCGGTGCAGCCCCACCAGCCCCGCACCAGCCCCATCCGCCACGGCAAGCGCTTCGGCAGCCTCACCGTCACGGAGGAGCACCGCGAGGCCGCCGTCAAGGGCGAAGGTGGGCTGCCCGCACACACACACACACACACACACACACACACAATGCACTGGGGGAACTGGGTGAACTGGTGTGATCCAGGCCTCAGCACAGTCCCATCCCCTGTGATGCGGTACGGTGGAGGACTGTGAACTCTACTGACTTGTGGACCTTTGCTTTGCTGCTTGTGTGTTTTTTATGCGTAGGTGGGGAACCAGGGAAAGAAGGGACGACGGTGCCAACGCTCAGCAGAACCATCTCCATGCCGGTGGACATCGCTGGTGAGACTGTTGTTGTGCTCTCGGTCTCTGTTGTCCGTGTCTTTAACATTGGGTTGGCTGCAACATGGGATATATGGTTTTAAAAAATGGTCCCAACATGTGATTTATACTTCTATGAAATGGGCCTTCATGATGTGATTTATCGTTCTAAACGGTCCCAACATGTGATTATCGTTCTATAAATGCTCCCAACATGATGTGATTTATCGTTCTTTAAAACTGTCTCAACGTGATGTGATTTATCGTTCTATAAATGCTCCCGACATGATGTGATTTATCGTTCTATAAATGCTCCCGACATGATGTGATTTATCGTTCTATAAACTGGTCCCGACATGATGTGATTTATCGTTCTTTAAACCATCCCAACCTGATGTGATTTATCGTTCTTTAAACCGTCCCAACATGATGTGATTTATCGTTCTATGAAAGGAGACATGGAGTGTCCTTTCCTCTCCTGTAGTCATGTTGTATCACCGGCCTGTGAGCTCCACAGTGCACTGACCTCGTTTAGCTTCAACACCACTGGGAACAACATGGCCAGAGGTGTGGTTGGGCGCTGAACTGTTTGGTGTGTGTGTGTGTGTGTGTGTGTGTGCCCATGCAGGGATGCAGAAAAGCCTGCGCTCTGACTTTGACATGGCCTACGAGAGGGGCCGCATCTCTGTCTCAGCGGACGAAGGCAACACCCCACCCACCAAGGTCCGTTCCCTAAGCATGCACGCACACACTCACACACTCACTCACTCACTCGCTCGCTCGCTCACTCACTCACTCACTCACTCACTCGCTCTCTTTCTATATCCTTGATGCGTGTCTAGTTTGACTTGATTAGATTAAGAGGAAACAGACTTATCATGTTTCTGCTTTGGATTCGGTGAATGAATCAAAATGCCAACCACATGATTCCCAGGAACACATTTATTCATAGTTCATCGATTACAGCACCAGGCTAAATTCAAACGATAGATTTATGTACAAAATATTTGGCAACGGGTCCAGTACGAACGCTGTCTGAAGACGAACAGCGAGGCGTTTCTCTTGACCGGCCTCCTCCGTCTGGTCTGCCCCCAGGACCCCCGGGAGAAGAGGGTGACCCTGGACGAGGCCCCGTCCGGGGTCTACCTGTACCCAGAGGAGGAGCTGGGGGCCGACAGCATCTTCTCCTCCAGCCCCGGCAAGCCCAGCGGCACCGTGTTCGAGGAGGCCCAGAAGGAGATCCTGAAACTCATGAAGATTGAGGTCAGTTTGGTCTCTTCTCCTCGACGGTGATGTAACCACCATGCACGCTGGGCAGAAAAAGAAAAAAAAAAAATTGGTTTGTTTTGCTTTTGCTTTTTAAATGTTTGCTTACACCCTGCCACACTGACACTTGCCGCCGTGTATGGAAGCATATATGTAGTAAAATTCAAATGGTAATGCAATTTGCAATTTGCAATTCAATAAGTCATTACATTATGCAATTATGTGGGCGAAAAGAGTTTTGCAAAAGATTTTGCAATCTTATCAGCGAATCATGTGTGGGCGGGACCTATGTCACTTCCTCATAATTTCCTTGTTTATGTTTGTATGTGTCAGCAATGGAGGAGATTGTCGCTACGCTCCGCAATCGTGTTGAAGACACGGATGCAGTTGATAGAGTGCGTGCTCTGGGAGATAGGGTATTACAAGGAAATTACGAGGAAGTGACGTAGATCCTGCCCACACACTATTCACTGATAGATTGCAAAATGTTTTGCAAAGCGTTTTGCGGATTGAAATTGATTGTCATTGTCATTTGAATTTTGCAGCACACGGAGCGTAGCAAAGTGCATTGCAATTACGGGGGCGCTACAGCTTTCCATTTGAATAAAGGCGACAAAATGTTAATTCTATTTTTATTGTTATAACTTTTTAAAATTGAATTGAAGATTTCATTGTCACTTTGCATATTAAAATACACTTTGAATAACGTATTTTCAAATTACATTACTAAATTGCATAATGAATTGTCAATTGCATAATGCAATGACTTATTGAACTGCAAATTGCATTGCCATTTGAATTTTGCTACATATATGCTTCCATAACGCACGTTGCAATTTATTTTCTATGCCTAGCATTGTGCCAGATTTGACTCTTAATAGGTCTATGGTTTGACTGAGTTTACGTAATTATAACTGAAAATGGCGGAAAAGACGGTCTGGCAGCTGCTGCGGGAGCATCAACAATCTCCTCCATTGCTGACACATACGAACATGAACAAGGAAACTACGAGCAAGTGACGTAGTTCCCGCCCAGACGCGATTGGCTGATACGTTTTGCAAAACGATTTGCAAAGTGTTTTGCGGATTGAAATGTCATTTGAATTTTGCAACACACGGAGCGTGGCGAAGTGCATTGCAATCACGGGGACGCTATAGCTTATCAATTTGAATAAAGGAACTCAAAACATTTGACAAAATGTTATTCTATTTTTATTGTTATAACTTTTGCAAATTTTATTGAGGATTTCATTGTCACTTTGCATATTAAAATACACTTTGAATAACGTATTTACAAATTACATTATTAAATTGCATAATGAATTGTCAATTGCATAATGTAATGACTTATTGAATTGCAAATTGCATTTCCATTTTAATTTTACTACATATATGCTTCCATAGGCCGTGTGCTGATAGTAAATCCCTTTGACTGGACTGTCTCCTGTCATGCAGGACCCTGCCTTGTTGAACGGGAGGGTCACGCTGCACCAAGCTAAAGCTGGCGCGGTCCTGGCCAGACAAGGAGACCAGGTAAACCACATCTTCCACTGCGTGAACTAGGCCTGGGCGATGTGGCTGAACGACATATCACGTTAT
This sequence comes from Micromesistius poutassou, assembly GCF_964030765.1. Taxonomy (NCBI): domain Eukaryota; kingdom Metazoa; phylum Chordata; class Actinopteri; order Gadiformes; family Gadidae; genus Micromesistius; species Micromesistius poutassou. Next base: position 7,109 of record NW_028178309.1, on the reverse strand, counting down.
ATAACTTGATCATATTGATCGATATCGATAACTATTGATCATTTGAATGACCTAAAAAGTCTAGGAATTACCATGCTGGATTTAAACACTTACTGTTTAACACTTAATACGACCTTCCACTGTACTTCATTGATCAATACTCCAATGTCGACACAACGATGAAAAACACTCAAATATTGTAAATAAGTATGGAGCCGTGTTTGTGTAACAAGCCCAGCTGCTAGATTCGGTGGTCCAGTCTCTTATCTATATATATTCAACATGCTTTATATTGATATTGATCAAAAGTCTATCACGATACGATCATTTATTGATTTATTGCCCAGGCCTAAACACTGCTAAATGTCTTAACACTGCTGTTATGCAATTGTGGTTTTTCCTCCTTGGTCCTCATTGGCCACTTGCCAATTGACCAGTGGTGTGATAGATTTGAACTTATCAGAAAGGCAAGGCAAGGCGACTTCATTTATATAGCACTTTTCATACACGAGGCGGAAGTGCTCAAATACAACAATTGAAACCTTGTTCCAGCAGAGATCGAACCGTCCAGCCGTTGGTATTTGTTTGTCTACTGATGAAAGTACACGTTGCTGCTACTTCCCCTTTAAAGCAAACAAATTGCCCCACGGCAAACCTCAAATTGTGACTTAACAGTCAACTGCATTAACAGTCAACAGATGATTTCTTGCGGCAAACATGCTGCCGCTTCCTGCCGCTTCTTGTGTGGGTTTTCCCCACACCCACATTTGTGTTTATTTAACCATATTAGGAAGTATAATGCAGGCAATGTTCTCTGTTAATGTTCATGAGATACATGTGTAGCCGCTATGCCAATATGGTGGAGCTGTTGTCCAAATGGCGATTTACATACTTTCGTTTTGCATGTCGTGTCGCGCCTCTAGTCTCTAACAACATTTACCTTTGAACTGGTTGTTCCAATGTGACTGTATGCTCAATGCTGTGTGATTGTTCCCAAACTAACTCGTAAGTTGATTTGGATAAAAGTACGACTAAATGACTAAATGTCAATTGTATGAAATATACTAAACCAGGGATCAAAATAACTTTTTAAAGATACATTGTTTTTCCGGGCTTGACCCATGCACTGGTGTTTCACCCAGTTACATGGGAAGCAAGCTCTGGTCAGCTCTGTGTCTCCGTATCGCTCATCTGTGTGAGCGTACGGTCACACGGTCCCCTCCACCGCCTCCTCCCAGCCCCCCACCGGCCCTGTTACAGATCCCAAACCCTGGGGAAAAAAAGGGCAGTCCCCCGAAAGAGGCATTTAACTGGTGGCTGCCCACTTCCTCTCCCCCACTCTCCAAGGACGTGAGTCTGCACTTCGTCCTGTCCGGCTGTCTGCACGTGTACCAGCGGATGATCGACAAGCAGGAGGCGGTGTGTCTGTTCGTGACCCAGCCCGGGGAGATGGTCGGCCAGCTGGCCGTTCTCACCGGGGAGCCCCTCATCTTCACCATCAAGGCCGTGCGCGACTGCACCTTCCTGAAGATCTCCAAGTCGGACTTCTACGAGTGAGAAGAGCACACATTAAAGGCGTTAGGCCCTGTCCCAGTTCTCCCCCTCTGAGCCCTGACCCTATGTTTTTTGCGCTTTCCCGAGAAGGGTGTAGGGTGTTCCCAATACTAAGGGGAGCAAGGGGGTAGTGCTGTTTTTCCCTTAAAATCATCCCTTGAACTCTAGCCAGCTCGGGAGCTGACTTGCAGCTAAGGGCACTCAAAGCAAGTGTTCTCGTTAAGGGGAGAGAAATGGGGACTGGGCCTTAATGTTCCCGTGAAACACAGTGGAGATATGTGTGTGTTGCGACGATGTAATGTCGCAACGCACGACGATGTAATGACGAAACGTACAAACCGTGAACTCCACGATCATCTCTCTCTGTTGTGTCCCTTGTGTCTCTCATCAACACGTGAAAGCTTTCAACCCATCCCTCGTATACATTAACGCTGACTACACTTCCGTTGCATGCATAGTGTTTCATTTGCTCAAGCGGTGTGTGTGTGTGTGATGCCCCCCCCCCCCCCCCCCTGCAGGATCATGAGGGAACAGCCCAGTGTGGTGCTGAGTGCCGCCCACACTGTGGCCGTGCGCATGTCGGCCTTCGTCAGGCAGATGGACTTTGCCATCGACTGGATCGCGGTCGAGGCCGGCAGGGCCCTCTACAGGTACGCCAAGGAACACTCTGATGGATGTCGATGTAGGGCTGTGCGATTAATCAAATTTTGATCGCGATTTCAGAGTGAAACGATCACCAAACTAATATAATCGAGTTGAAACGATTTTGAAAAAAAAATAAATAAAAAAAAAATTTAAATAGAAATTGCAGAACAGCTGGATTCATATCTGGACTTTATTTTCTATTTGACCATTTTGTGTATATTTTTAAGGGGAAATTTCAAAGTTCTCATTTACAAAGTGTTTTTTTGGAGCGAAATTATGAATAAATGCATCATGTTTTCAAACTTTCAAAAAATAATCGTTTGAATAATCGAGATTTCAATATTGACCAAAATAATCGTGATTATGATTTTTTCCATAATCGAGCAGCCCTATGTTGATGTCTGTTACTTTAATGGATCATAGGAAACATAGTGTCAATGGCACTGACCTTTGTTGTGGCTGATATGACAGGTGACACTACGTGACACTACGACCACCGTTCAAATTAGATAGTTGTGGGCTCCTATTTAATATATATTCGCCTTTGCTTCCCGTGCCGCAGGCAGGACGACCGGTCGGACTGCACCTACATCGTTCTGAACGGACGTCTGCGTTCGGTCATCCGCAAGGCCAACGGCAAGAAGGAGCTGGTGGGGGAGTACGGCAGAGGAGACCTCATAGGAGTGGTGAGCTCCTGCTTACTCCCGTCTTTTACATTTGTAACATGGCTTACCGTTATTTGAAAAATGAATCCTGGCTTAGAAAACACAAGCGAGGTCATGCTGGTATTTGCATGTATGAATGCCTGCTACCATGCCCAGGTTTTGCGTAGTGCCACATGCAAACGCGACGTATTGTCTCGCCTAAGTACTTTGGATTTCTTGTTGACGTTATTGTTTGATTGAGACATTTGTTTTACCGGCACAGGTCTGCTGTGTACAAAATCACTGTCCAAACTACAACTCAAAACTCATTTGCACTCCCTTGTGGCCAAATACTCTATTACATATGAACTTGTGAACTGTGTGACCAGAGCCACACACCAAGAGCCACAGTGATTACTAAGCTTCTAGACACTCTCTGGTGTAGTGTTGGGGCAGCTGCTCAACAGTGGAGAACTATGTGTTCTATGGTACCATAGATCCCCCCAGTAGGGTAACACCTCACCTGTGTTCCAGGTGGAGGCCCTGACTAGACAGCCCCGCGCCACCACCGTGCACGCCGTCCGTGACACGGAGCTGGTCAAACTGCCCGAGGGAACGCTGAACCACATCAAGAGACGGTACCCCCAGGTAGGTGAACCACCCGGCTCTCTCCCCTACGCGTCCTTGCATCACGCCCGCCCGATTAGGGTGACCGTCGACGTACTGGACTTTCTCACTTCGAGGCAATACCTTGAAAATGTAGATATTCGATACCGTTTTCGATGCCACAGGGGAAAATTGCACACACCATTGAGGGCGTACAATTTTATATTTGTATACAAAGATAAATATAACGATGAATACGAGGATACGACAGCGCGACAGACTGTAGTAAAGCGGTGAATTACCGCGAGAGATCGCACTGCGAGTGAGTGATGGGAGGCGGGGCTATTTTGGCCCTGCAGCACCGTGTGTGTGTGTGTGTGTGTGTGTGTCTGTCAACTCGCCGTGAGACAAAGCGGTAGAGGCCAAAATGCGGTGATGTCCCCCTGACGGTACTGACCCTTGCCTCGTCGGCCCCCTGACAGGTGGTGACCCGCCTTATCCACCTGCTGGGCCAGAAGATCCTGGGGAACCTGCAGCAGGGCCAGGGGCCCTTCGCAGGTGAGATGATGACCGGAGGTCCTGGTGTGGGTCGTACGGAGCTTCGATGGTTTTATCACGTTTCATCTCCATACCATTGTTCTGCTAGAATGACAGTTCTTCCTTTCATCTCCATACGAGAGGGCTGCTAGATGATAGTATTTCTTGTTCTAACGATAAACACTCACTCCTTTTTAGTGAACGTCCCACCAAAGGCTGCTTTATCAGGTGAACATGTGGCTTCAGCGATGAGGCCAATGGCAGCAGAAATTATTGGTTAGGGGTTACTTTTTAAAATGTATTTTAATCATAGTCATTTTTTTGGGCCCGGAGAACAACTCCAGGGCTACTGCCTAGTGCCTAGGTCAAGGGCACCGGCAGGAGTATTTACCTCACGTGGATGTATCTTTGGAGTGGAACACCACACAAAAAGGCCCCCCTGGGGTTTGAACCAAGGAGCTGTTTGCGGCGGGCCAACAGTGCCAGACCACTGGGCCAACCCCAAACACACAATCCAGTTCACTGCAGTGGGGAGAGAGTTTGTGTTTCCACTCGTTCACAAAACGTTGACGGTTCCCGGTGCGGTGCAGGGTCATCGATCGGCCTGTCGTCCGTGACCTCCAGCCCGGACGTCACCAACCCCGCCAGCAATCTGTCCACGGTGGCGGTGCTGCCCGTCTGCGACGATGTGCCCATCAACGCCTTCAACCTGGAGCTCAGCCACGCCCTCAACGCTATCGGTGAGTCCGCCTTCGACGGACGGGGGCGGAAACCATCCACGCTGTTTGCCGTCGGCCCGGTAGATTTACCGCCACTGGTGGTGTGTTGGTGTGTGTTCCGATAAGATGAATGTGAAGACATTAAGTCCTGACTTTAAGAAGCTTAGGAGTTGTGTACGAGATTTACCAAACAATCACAACATGGTGAGAAATAAATCATTATTTAAATATAGCCGGGGGTTATATATATAGAAAAATAATTTAGTATCTAGTAATATAGTATATTTAGTATTTTGGTCACTCAATTTAATTAAGAAAATGTCCAGACAAATAGCTAGTCTGAAATCAATTCCGGGGCTAAATGTATAATGTATATCTGATGTATCACTGTGTATGTGGACCGCCGCCACTCATCTCCCTGCTGCTCCTCCAGGCCCCACCCTACTGCTGACCAGTGAGATCATCAGGGAGCGCCTGGGGGGCTCTGCCTTGGACAGGTGAGCTTCCAGTTAAAGGTTGCATCAGCGCTAAATGATCACATTCATCAAAAAAAAAAAATTGGAGTGAGTCAAGCCGGCACGCATCAAGCCTGCTCGCTGTATACAAACATACAGTCCAGGAGGAGAAAGCAGTTGTTAAACCTTATTGAGCAGATTGAGCAGAAATACTTAAATTAACGTACAGTTAGTAATTAAATTTACCATGGGGCTTTAAAAGGGTATTTAAAGCTACAAAAATAATACAAATCAAATTAAAAAAATGCAAAAATTAGGGGAGGGGGGGGGGGGGGGGGGGGCGTTTGCGTCATCGTTTGCGTTTCAGGCGTCCACACGAATCCTAACACGAAACCGCATGTGTCCGTTTTGATCTGAATCCACCCTGGGACCTGGTCTCAGAGAAGTGGTGTTTTTCGGGCACCGGATCCGTCCGGACGGTCGGCCCAGACGCACAAGACTTTGTGCGGTTTCACCAAAAAATGGGGGTTGCGTGTGGACGGGGGCCTGAGAGAGTGGGGTGGTCACAACACACGACGTCATCCCTCTTTAACGTCTAGCGTCTTCTTCCTCCTGCCCCCCCCAGCGTCCACGAGTACCGTCTGTCCGGCTGGCTGGCCCAGCAGGAGGACATCAACCGCATCGTCCTGTACCAGTCGGACCACACCATGACCCCCTGGACCCAGCGCTGCATCCGCCAGGCCGACTGCATCCTCATCGTGGGGCTGGGGGACCAGGAGCCTGCCCTGGGACAGGTGAGGGGGCCCCCCGGGGGGACGCGCACTTGCACGCGTCGGAATGCCTCATGGATTGGTTTTTGTTGTGGGTGATCGTCGCCACACTGAAAGGAGAGGGAGAGTCGCAGTCCTGTTGTAACCTCCTGAATCCACTTAAATAGAGGTCCGTGTCCTAGGCTAATGTAAACTGTGATTGGTCGGATTGAAATCGTTTGGAAAGGGAGGGGGGCAATACACGGTAATGTACACCATACCTGCTTCTCGAATGTAACAACTTTTAAGGGTGGGTGATTTTTACTCTTAGCAGAACGCGGCATTAAAGTTTAAAAGGGGTGAAACGAAGGCCACTGGCAGTGTTAAAAGCTAAAAACACTTGGCCATGATTCTATATTGAAACTCTAATGGCCTCAAATGAAACCACATACGTATCACGTATGACCTAATAACCATGTGTCATGGATACGTCCTGTCAACACCGCTCAACCCTAACGTTGTCCCCATGTCCCTCCTCATCCCGCCTCCTCTCATCCCATCCTCCCCCCTTGTCACCTCCTCCTCCATCCTCCCCCCTCGTCCCTCTTTCTCCCTCCTCCTCCCCCCTGGTCCCTCCTCCTCCCCCCTGGTCCCTCCTCATCCCCCTGGTCCCTCCTCCTCCCCCCTGGTCCCCCCTGGTCCATCCTCCTCCCTCCTCCTCCCTCCTCATCCCCCCTGGTCCCTCCTCATCCCCCCTGGTCCCTCCTCCTCCCCCCCTGGTCCCTCCTCCTCCCTCCTCCTCCCCCCTGGTCCCTCCTCCTCCCCCCTGGTCCCTCCTCATCCCCCCTGGTCCCTCCTCCTCCCTCCTCCTCCCTCCTCATCCCCCCCTGGTCCCTCCTCCTCCCTCCTCATCCCCCCCTCCTCCTCCCTCCTCCTCCCCCCTGGTCCCTCCTCATCCCCCCTGGTCCCTCCTCCTCCCTCCTCCTCCCTCCTCATCCCCCCCTGGTCCCTCCTCCTCCCTCCTCATCCCCCCTCCTCCTCCCTCCTCCTCCCTCCTCCTCCCTCCTCATCCCCCCTGGTCCCTCCTCCTCCCTCCTCCTCCCCCCTGGTCCCTCCTCCTCCCTCCTCCTCCCCCCTGGTCCCCCCTGGTCCCTCCTCCTCCCTCCTCCTCCCTCCTCATCCCCCCCTGGTCCCTCCTCCTCCCTCCTCATCCCCCCCTCC
>NW_028178310.1:0-34795 GCF_964030765.1 Micromesistius poutassou | reverse complement strand
GATCCCACGACGACCCAGGCAGGTCTCCTTGGTGGTGGACGTTTCGACAGCCGTAATGGGCTGTGATCAGCGCCAGAACTAGGCCACGTCGCGTCCAGCTGTCGGCGGGGGAGAGACGACGGCCTCATCCTCCCACGACCAACTCCCCCCCCCCCGCCGGGGAAGCCGGGGGTCCCCCGAGAGACCCACCTAAGGGCACTCTATTTAGAGGGAAGACGGGGGGGGGCGGCTTTGACCCCCCCAGTCACCCCTCGGCTCCCAAACCCCCCCCGGAGGATTCGCAGGAGGAGACCATCAAAGCTCCGTCATTGGTTGTGTGAGTGAGGATCTTTGGGCGGGCGGGCGGGCGGGCGGGCGGGGGGGGCGCTCTGTGATGTGACAGCCGAAGAAGCCCCCTTCTACGTTCCTAATGACGGGGTCCTCCTTTGCAGAGGGGGTCCCAGGACGCACCCACCATAGAGGGGGGGGGGGGGGGGGGGTCACACAGGCCAGGTGGAAGAAGGTGGAAGAAGGTGGGGGGAGGGGGAGGGGGGGCGAGTCGGTGGGGGTTCAATAAACGGCAGCCATCCATTAATTGATTTGAGAGAAGAAGAAAGCCCTTCATGCATCAAGGCCTCCTTTGATTGGAAACATACGATTAACCCTGTATTCAAAGCTATGTGCACCACAGGAAAAATAGACAATTGGATTGTGTCATCATTGTATACTTGACGCTCCTGAAACCCTTTTAGTTCATCTTCTGTTGAACAATGTGACGTAACAACAGCTGTCATGGAAAAAGGTATCCTAATAATAATTAAAGATTACCAATAGATTATCTAACCGTGTTTACATCGTTACTGATCAAATTAAAATGCATTTGTATAAATTGTCCTTGCACCCAGAGATAGCTCCCTTCTTCCTTTCTATTGACAGGTGGTTAGTTAGTTAGCATTCACGCTGTGACTGTAGTGACTGATACTAAGGCCATGTCAATATCCTGACCTCTTTGTTGTGTACATTTCTTTAGTTCCTTGCATCCCGGCAGACATGTAGAGATTGCAGAGATGCCCTCTACTCCCCCTCCCCTCCTTCTATAGTACACTGCAAACTAACCTGATCGCTCCTGACATAGCTGCCTTCAGCCATGGCCAATCATTAACCCTCATGGTTGTCACCTCATTGTCGTTTCCTTTGTTTTTGTGAAGGACTCATATAGGGAATGTGAAGGATTCCCTATATGAGTCATGTACACCCATTCTCATTGAAAATGCCGGATAAATCGCTGCCTGTATGTCCCCGTGATCAACCTCTATTAACTCAAATACTTTCTGTCAAGAGGTGTACCAAAAAAAAGACTTTGTCATCAATAGTGATGGCCAACTTTATCAATGTTACGCACAAGTTTTAGATGAACATACCGCAATGTCTAGAGGGAGCTTTCACAAAACTGGACATATTTTGTCTGATGGGAAAATGAGGGAGGGGGTGAGAAGAAAAGGCAATAGAGAATATTTGGCCTTTAACAATTGTGACAGCCATTAAATGGCTTGAGTCCTGGGGGCAATATGCTAGGGACGGCAAAGTATACACTGAGGTGGAAACCAAGAATGAGATTGAAAGACTGAGGTATGGGCATATGCGTGACTGTGCGTGTGGACGCACGGGTATGTGTCTTTGAGTGTCCGCGTGCAGTCGTGTAAGTGACCATCAGCCCTCACCCGGGTCTATTTGGCGTTTGGCATTCTGGGCAAGCATCTATCAGTGGAGACAGGACCCCCCCCCCCCGTTTCCTCTGGGGCCCTCGCCCCCCCCTGGAGCCCGGCTGTCCAATCTTATCTGGAACCTTGGCCCCCCCCCCCCCCCCCGCCCTTTGGCCTTGGGCTGGGCAGGCGGTGGTGGTCCCTGGGAAGGGGTGACACCACCCTGGACCAACTTCTGCACCTTGCCCCCTCCTCATTCTGATGCTTGGCTGCCTTCTGGACCCTCTCAAGCGGCCCCCATCATTATGGACGGAATGGGCCAGGGAATGGAAGCTCTGTTTCCACCCTGTTCCCCAAGAAGAGTAAAGTCAGACGCTCCCTGTCTCTGTCTCTATTTTTTTGTTTGGGTTGGGATATCTTTGGCTTTTATGGATTGCCATTATGAATGTATACCTCAGCATAACCCATATCATATATATCATCATATCTCAGATCTGTAATGTTGACCTCGGTTAACCTCATCGTTTCAATCCCACCTTTGCCTTCCGATCACGCACAGACGGATTAGCTGTCTGCTCTGGACCGTCTCAAACTCATTCTTTTGCTCACATTGTGACGTGAGGTGCTGGCCTGCATCGCAATGTGCCAGATAGCCATCCAAAGCCCAGGCCATGCCCAGGAGATGCGAGCAAAACAAGAGTTTGCATTCAAGTGTCAAGTCTGGACAGGTCTGTGTTTTCTGATCTGGCGGATCCAATCTGAAACATCGCTGAGCGACCGAGGCTGTATGTGTCTGGTCCAATAGGTAACTTCTTCAAATCTCAGCCCACCCTTGGTGGGTTAAGATAATGTTGATAATGTTGGAGAACTAAGCTGCCCGATCTCTTATTAGTCTTATTAGTAACTTCCAGGCTGTAACTGTTGTTCATTCCTCAAACAAGAATAATGATTATAAATAGTCATTGGATTAGTCTAGTTTATTGTGGTGATTCCTTGCCAAGTCATTTCTAGTGTGGAATTGGATGATAGCTCTGTTGATGAGCTGTCACAGGGGGATAAATAATCTAATAATTACCAGAAACCATTAATTATTCAAAGCAAAATCTGTATGTCTTCCATGGTCCAAACGCATGCGATTCAGACAAAAGATTCTGTCAGAATCCTGGTCAAAAGGGCACCACGATCACTGAATGGGTTTATGGTCCGGGGAAGGGGAGAACGACGGCGAACGACAGAAGAGTTAATTAGCATTGCAAAGTACATCGCAAGCTTGTTTGCGCGTAACCTTGCAAGGCATCGCGTGTCTGTTTGCATGCTACACAAATAAATCAACTCATTGAATATGCAGGGAACAGCGGTGCGACCGTGGCAAAACACAACACAAACACAACAAGAAACTAGAAAGTGGGACAGCAAACCGCAAAGCCATTTCAGGGAAAAAACAAATGGTAGACAAACAAACAATGGAAATGCCCATCAGTGGGGCCCGTGGGAAGCATCCAGTGCACATATAACATTAGGCAAAACTCCATAAACCGTAACAAAAAAAAACTGTGGGCGACTATTGGCTTGGCAGTGGGGTAAAAGAGATGCCATTGCCAGCATGCCCACCTCCCATTCTAATAGGGAAAATGTTGTTTTCCTCACCCAGTTTCCTGCTATCTCTGGGTATTAACGCCTCTGGGCTAAGGACCAATTTCACAAGTTTTTCGCAAACAATGTATTTCCGCGTCGAGGTTTGCTGAAAGTGCTCTGCCAAAACGAACAGCAGTCCCTGGCCTGAGATTCCGGCAAAACTACTGCACTGTAGACACTAGCCTGGGAAAAAAAACGGGAGCGCTCGCTGACAAGGTGATCATTCCTCAAAGCCAGGCGGTCTAAAGAGCCGTGGCCGACAGCGTTTTCCTGCGAGCGTGGCCAGAAATAGGATGTAGGTTGTCATTACGGTTTGGCATAACATAATGCACTGCTAACAGGAATGAACCGCTGGAGTCCTCGGTGTCACTCCGCAGGCTCCTGCGGGCGTGTGCGTGTGTGTGTCTGCATGTTTGTGCGTGTGTGTGCGTGTGTGTACTAAATGCTTGTGTACCAAATGCATGTGCCTGTCAGGCTGTCTGTCAGACTGACTGAATGCTCACCTGAGTGTAGATGTCTTCCCCTTCTCTCCCTCTGAGAGAGAGAGAGAGAGAGAGAGAGAGAGAGAGAGAGAGCAGGGAAGGAGAGGGGTGGAGGGGGAGGAAGGGGAGATGGGGGGGGAGGCTGTCCCTATCCATCCATCCCCTCCCCCCCCCCCCCATCTGAACAGCACTACGGAACGATCTAGCACAGGTGAGCCCATTAGTGCGGGGAAAAGGTCACTTTGAAAAGTGGAAATCAAACACAGGGATTTGGGCAGAGCCATTAAGCCATCGGGTCTATTAGTATTCATGTGGTGCAGATTAATGGAAAATATGTGGCCTAGCAACGGGGTAGGAGGGGGGCATTGTATTAAACTCAATAAGAGCTGATTTTCACAACCTCCGACAGCATCACCCCCTAACACACACACACACACACACACACACACAAACGCCAATCACGCCTCCCATTTCGGTATTAATATTAATGGGCAGATTTGCCGACTTTTCTAAAGGAAGCAGATTTTTTTGCGGTGAATTCCAACACTGTAATTTAGCTGTGGAGGAACTTCATATTGTTGGCCTTGACTCGAGGGGGCTGCGGTGTTGGAGCGCTTTTTATTGTACCGGTTCAACTGTGGGAGCCCCTTATCACAATTACAGATTGGGAAAGGCTTCACATTAGCCCCCCAAAACCCTAGACTCTCAGATGGGTGAGGAGAAACCCAGGGGGAAAGTGAGAAACTGCAAAAAGGAACACATTAGTGTGGGTCTGTCGTATAGGGGGGGAGCGCCTGGGCACCAATTAACAAAAAAGGAAGAAAAATTATTGAATAAAAAAAATTGAAATCAATCAGGCTCCTAAAAAAGTAAGATTCAGTTAGATAAGTTGACTCATTATTCTAAAATATTACATGGAAAAAAAATAGGAAATTATTTAATAATGACTTGCTAATTAATATCGACTAATCGTAACGAGTTTCAATTAATGAGAACCAAGGAAAGTAATCAGGCACATGAAGACTGGGCATCTGCTGTGAGGCTTTAATGCGGTTTTATTAAGGGGCATTAAACGCTCGTTAAAGTGTGGATTTGTTTTAGTTTTAATCCACTATATATCGTCCGTGAACCTGAAGAAGGAACATTTGATCCGCTCGATCAAGGTCCCTAGCGTGACGATACAGGGCAGAACAAACAGGAGTTAAACCATTGGCTTTTTCTAGGGAGTTTGATATTGAAAAGGGATAAAATGAGCTGAAAAGGTGGGTGCGTTGAATATTGCAGAGTGGCACCGTTCCAGTGTTTTGCCAAATATCAACGGTCAAATGTGCTTTGGAAAGTATTGATCTGTTTTTGGAGGATCTTCCGATAAGCCTCAACTATGCCTGTAAAATGCAGCGGTCCGCTGAATATAATAAAACGAGAATCTTATGCTGAGAGAGGCAACTCTGACACACTAGCAGGTGGCGAGTTTGATGTTCTCATGCGTGGATTTCATCACAGAGGAGATATATCTTCACATGTTCTGAACAGCAACACTGTGCTGAGTTCAACGGGAACATCCTTCCTAAATATAGAACATTAAAGACTCAAGATTCACTTGTTCAGACTCCCCCCCTACCCCCCAACACCACTCTTATGCACTTACTGTATGTTGTACGTCCTGGCACTTAAAGGTGCCATGACATGCCACCAGGTGTGGTGTGATTAGCCGTTACAAGCCGTTTTGGAAATCTGCCCCTTATGACATCATAAGGGGCAGAAAGTGTGCGTGTTCACCTAGATGTGTGCTGGATAGATCAGTAGCGAACGTTGCTCATCTATCCGTCACACATCTAGGTGGACATGCACACCTGTGATGTCTTAAGGGGCAGATTTCCAAAACGGCTTGTAACGGCTAATCACACCACACCTGGTGGCATGTCATGGCACCTTTAATGTACGCACTTATTGTATGTTGTACGTCCTGGCACTTAAAAAATTGTACTTAGCATTGTGTAGCATCTTATCCAAGTTATCTTTGTTGTATGCGGGGGATGGGTTAACCTAGCGATTGTAAATGCTTGGCACTTGATTCTATGAACATCCTTACTATACCGACAGAGATATATTGTTGGTTCTCTTTCTTCTGACAAATGTACTTATTGTGAGTCGCACTGGATAAAAGCGTCTGTTAAACGCCCTCAATGTAAATGTTACACCAAATTGTAAAAAAAAAAAAAAAAGAATTATACCAAAACCAAGACACATGTCACAAACACACTACACACTGGGGCCTACACACACTGGGGCTGCGACCACAACGTACACCACTCGCTCTGAGGCCCGCTGAAGCTCGAGGTGGAGACAACATCAGCGGAGTAAAGGCATGGGGAACCCCCTCCCGCCAACCCCCCAGCCCCTCCCATCTCCATCATCTCCCCACAAGGCGTCCGACCGCCCTCAACCCCCGGCCTACTCCGCCTTCTGCTCCATCTGTTGGCAATAACCTGGCTCCACCCAACACACCGCCCCACACACCTGCGCCTGCTGCCCCAAATAGAGCCCTTTGACGCACAGACACACACGCGCACACGCACACATACGTACGTATGCATACGTACACACACACTGCATCTGCCACACGTACGCAAGATGGTATATGCACTGTTCAATATTCAGCTAGGACAAAATGTAACAAGGCCCATGTAGGAATAGGACTAGGCCTTGTAGGAGGAGTACGGTGTTTAATTCATGATGGAGGTGTTGCTGCAACGCTGGATCTCAGCCCTCTTTGAACTCACCTGTTTAGGTACCTGAGGGTGAACATCAGGCCTTGAGACCATTCGTGACGAGATATTAGCTTTGCCACGGCCACTTCTTATTCAAGGAATCTGAGACGTGATGTTTGATGGCGCCATGAAAACCCATATTTTAAAAGGCTTGGACTGTAGTGTGCAGCAATGCCCCCAATGGTGCAAAAGGGTTTTATTTGTACTTGCTTTATTCCTGCTGTCATATCATCCAGACACTCTTGGCACGAGGGCCAAAAAAAAAGGCCACAATTAGTCAACATTAGTCACAAACGAATAATTGATGAGAATCTGAAATTCAAATGAGGCCGCGGGTGCGGTCTCCCGACTTGCCCTTGGCACGACAAGAAAGCCCGTCAGAAGGAAGACGCGTGTTTCGCTAATGCAGCAGGAAATCCCACCACCCCACGCCAGCCTGTCGGCCGCAGAACACAGCCCGCGCTGCAGGCCACTTTCACTTTCACTTTCAAACCAACAAAAGACCAACAACACCAGATAGCAGTTTGCAGTATTTCGTGTTTTTTTTTTTTCCTGGGACGGTTGCCAATTTGGCTCAAGGGTTATAGAAATGAAATCCTGGCATCAAATTCCCTGAATCCTGTGTTAACAGTTTGCCGGCTAGTGTTAATAGTTTAAGGAAAATGTCCACGAGGCTAAACTTTACAAGCAGTGAAGTGACCCCTCCCATTACTTCTCGACAACGTCATGGCGCTGTCGACCCTGGAGTGTTCGCTAAACCTCGAGCTAAAGGCGCCATATTCAAGCCCCCCCCCCTTCCTTCGATTTTTCCATTGTCGGTTAGACGACCCCTCAAACAAAAAAGTGGCAATCACAACTGACATAAATTGCCGGGCCCAGGGCTGTGGCTATAAGCTTTCTGACAGAACAGCAAGGTCTCCACTCAGTTTGATAAGACGGTAATACGGGGCGAATAACCTTGGCTGGGGCTACACTTAGACTATACTTTGTGATTGTCGCTTATAGTAAATAAGGAAATGGAGGCAACAAGATAGTAAACGGTCCATCTCTCGTCTCTCGAGTCCTTTCAGCGGCGGAATGTCACTTCCCCCCCACCACCTCCTCCACCACCACCACCACCACCTCCTCCGTCGCTCCTCCTCGCCATCTTTCGCTGTGTTGCATTTTCCCCACCCTATTTTACAATTTAAGTAAGAACCTCTACGTCTTATCGAAAGAGGGATTTTCGCAGAGGAGGGGAGGAAGCGGAAGGTGGCGGGGGGGGGGGGGGGTGGGGTGCTTGTCAGATAAAAGCTTGTGGTTGTCACCAAAGTTTTCTATATATGTGCATCCACGGAAAGTCACACAAAGTCTGTTTACTTTCAAAGTGAAAATCGTTTATGTGGCGGTGGGAGTGGGGGGGGACACGAGACGCCTCAGCGGAACAAAAAACTCCGGGGCGCGTTTGTCTTTTTTTGCGGGGTGTAATTTCTCGTCGGCGCTCCGATTGTTCTCCTTTCTCTAGAATCAATCAGGCCCACATGGACAAAGACAGAAGGTCTTTGTGTATTTCGGCTGATTTATATTCCGTTGATCAACGAGCCAATACCCCCCCCCACACCCCCTGCACCCGCCCCATTAGAATTAGGGAGTGGCTACTTGCAGATTGCCCCTGACAACGTCTGATGATAATTGAACGGAGCTCGCGGCACTGGCGCTGAAAAGCCTCCCGAGTTTGGAATAAGCTCTCTCTCCCGGACGCTGCGCTCTCACACATCGCGTCTGCCTCCTAATCGCTTCTGACGCCCGGGTTGTTTATCGTCCGGGTGTCACGGCGGGCTCCCGCGTAATTCCTTTATCTCCGCGAGGTCATTACGGAGATTCGCCTTTACGTCGGCGTTCCGAAAAAAGTCTCGCCTGGAACACGCAACGGGGCTTGTGTTGCTCCCAACACAAGTCGGGAATACTAATGATAGTAACTTGCGTGCGTGTGTGAAAGTCAATATGTGTAGCTGATCTAAAGATGATGTGACCGCCCAAGGCAACACAAACCGGTACCCCGTTCGCATCTCCAGTCTTCATCTGAGTAACGGCGGCCATCGCAGCCAATGAGTGAGATCCCCGTTTTCCGACTTTGAATCCGAGTTTCCGACCATAACGCCGTGTACAAACGCCGTCAACACCCCCGACCCCTCGACGAAGAACCGCCTCAAAACCGCCCAGGCGTACGCAAAGCTGTGGCGTAACTATCGGTGAGCAGGTACTCCAGTCGCTTACGGGCTCCGACCAATCAGGGGGCCCGTCAATCTTCAGATGGCTCCACCCACCCCAGCGACTTCATCTTATGGCCCGGGCCCTGCATTCAGCGCTAGTTCCAAGTTTCAAATTGAGCTGAGTTGCTCCTGAGTTGCTCCCCCCCAACAATTCCACCCGCGGACCCTGTTAATGTAATGTAAGCATTATAAGATTCTACAGAGTCTCACTCCGGCCAAAAAACAAAAATCACCCGTCGTTGGCTTGTTGCGCCACTGACGCAAAGTGAAACCCCAATCGCACAAACCCCAGCCCGTATCACAGGGCAATCCCCAACCCGGCCCAGCTCCCCTTTCTGTCAATCAATATCCTCTTCCGCGCGGCGTCATTAATAACAGCTGCTGGCGCTCCTATAGGGGTGATGAAGCGGGGGGGAGGGGTCTGGCGTGTAATGGTACAGTAATGGCACCTGGGCAGCGCGTTACGAGCCCGGACAGCGGCTGATGGATAAGGCCCCGCTAAATGGATCCAGGCTCATCCAGAGGAGGAGAGAGCGGGAGAGGAGAGCTCGCTCCCCCCCTCTCTCGGCTCTGGGCTCCTGCGTTTGCGTTGAGCTGCCTCTGACAGTGAATGAGAGGCGTGGGGGAGAGACAGAAGGGAGGCTGGGTGGGGCATAGGGGGAGGGGGGGTGTTCTTTGATAGAGGAAGGAATAGGGTGAGCTCTTCACATTAAGAGCGCCAGTCTGGGGCCGGGCGTGGATTCGGGATGGTGTGTGTGTGTGTGTGTGTGTGTGTGTGTCAGTGTGGGGGGTCTCCAGTCGAGAGAGAGAGATGGAGATTTCACTCAAGCGCCGACGTATCGAGGATGAGAAATGAGGAGGGGGGCTACCGGGGGGAGGGGGGTGGGGGGTGAGGCGAAAAGGGGGGAGGAGTGTGCGGGAGGGGGGGGGGGGGTGAATGAGTAGGTACCGGGTAAGTGAGTGCTAACTGGGGCATGTTAAGGCAATTGCCGCCCTCCCCCACTCTCCCCCTCTCTCCCCCCTCCGTCACTATGAAGAATGATTCGCTGGTTGGCGTGACATTTTATCTGTGTGGGGAGGGGTGGAAAAAGAGAAAAGCTAAAGAAAGCGACAAATGTGGACCGGGGTGGTGGTGAAAAGCCCCCTTCCGAACTTTCTCAGTCGTTTCGGGAGCCAAAGTAGAGACATTTGATTGATTCCCAGAGATGATGGCTTGTCATTTTTTAGACAGTGGGAGTGGAGTGGAGGTGGGGCAAGGAGAGGGAGAAAGTGGAGCAAAAAGATGAGAGGGATTCTTACCCCCTTATAACTGACAAGCTTGAAATATGGTCTATCCTGGTTAACCAAAAGGAACACATACATTTTCTACATTAGAAAGAATTCCCATTATTTCTCTGTGAGCCATGAAAATCAATTCTGAAATGATTGCGTTGGGCTCCGATGTGGGGAGAGGAAAGAGTGGAGGTGCCTTTGGCGGGTCCGAGAGATAGAAATAGAAGTTGCTATTTCCTCCCCTCCCCTCCTCTGAGTTTGCTCATGAGAGATGGCACGGAGGGAAAAAAAAGGCTAACTTTTCCCCTGTTGGTCCCTCTGGTGTTTTTGTGTCATGTCTCTTGCGCGTGCCTTTGTTTATTTTACAACACAGCCGGCAAATCTTCCGCGACCTGACGTTGTATTGTTTTTTTGCTAGTTTTCCCCACAGGTTACCCCTCCTTTCAGTGGGAGATATGTCGCTGGAATCTCGTGATTCGAATGAATAAAAGATCTTGCCCTTTCCAGGGTGTTTACGCCTAACTATGATCTGTGTGAAGGCCTGAATGGAGCTGTAAAATCACAGCACAAAGCAGCGCACAACATAATACAAATTTGTTAATGCAATACAATATCGCTGTAATCACATTGCAGGGAGAATAACGAAGTTCGCTGTATAAGCCAGTACCAAAACAACGTGAAACGTTTTAAATGTTTCTGTGTGTGTGTGTGTGTGTGTGTGTTCTGTCCCCCCCATGCCGGGCTTGGCACAGAGCCTCATTACGTACAGTGTGCGTTTGCCGAGTGATACACAGAAATTGTGTGTTGTGTTTCTTGTCGGCCGCTTTGATGTTTTTCGACTGCTCACTGCGCGATGCTGAGGACCACTTTGTAGAGAGAGAGAGAGAGAGAGAGAGAGCGAGAGAGAGAGAGAGAGAGAGAGAGAGCGAGAGAGAGAGAGAGAGAGAGACCATGTCGAGCTAAAACTTCTGACAGTTTTGCTTTCCGATAATTTTACGTTTTTCATACGACACCACTTGTATAATAACGTTTTATTCCAATGGATTAGGTCATAAATGATCAGTTCATATTTGATCTTTGTTATCATTAGCCTGGGAACCAGATGAATGTGCGGGCTCAGTATTCGGTAACACTTTACAATAAGGTACACAGAAACGTAGGTAGTTACTGAGGAACGAATGAGTAACGAATGAGGAACGAATGAGGAACGAATGAGTAACGAATGATGAACGACGAAGTGACAGTTACTCAGTAACTACTGAGGAGTTACTGGTAAACAGACCAGGGGACTACTGAGGAACGAATGAGTAACGAATGAGGAACGAATGAGTAACGAATGATGAACGACGAAGTGACAGTTACTCAGTAACTACTGAGGAGTTACTGGTAAACAGACCAGGGGACTACTGAGGAACGAATGAGTAACGAATGAGGAACGAATGAGTAACGAATGATGAACGACGAAGTGAGTTACTCAGTAACTACTGAGGAGTTACTGGTAAACAGACCAGGGGACTACTGTATTCGTTACTGAGTAACGAATGATGAACAACCAGGGGCCCTAAAGTGACAGTTACTCAGTAACTACTGAGGAGTTACTGGTAAACAGACTAGGGGATACTGTATTAATGAATCATTCTGTGAAATAGCAAACTGACCAATTGATTATGAAAGCAACTGAATTTTCCTGGGATTTCACAATTAGTAAATAAATTAACAACGCACAGACGGGATGATTGTCATATTTTAATAAAGATATTCACAATACATACATATTCACATTTAAGGTTTATTATGTGGCATTAGTAATGTTGAAGGCTTACAAGCAATTGTCCACCACTGCAGGGCACGCTTTAAACCTGCCTCCCTTGGTTTCAAGCGCTGTCGAGGGCTGGCTTGGGTCCCACACTGGATCGACTGGTAGAGCTGGATCTGACTGATGAGTTGTTACTCTTTCGCGATCCATTCGTTCCCCAGTAGTTAAGCTTTATGAATCATTCGTTTACCATTAGTGAAGTTTTTTGTGTACCTTCATGTAAAGTAATGCATCATACTGAGTTGTTACTCTTTTGCGAACCATTCGTTCACCAGTAGTTAAGCTTTATGAATCATTCGTTTACCATTAGTGAAGCTTTTTGTGTACCTTCATGTAAAGTAATGCATCATACTGAGTTGTTACTCTTTCGCGAACCATTCGTTCACCAGTAGTTAAGCTTTATGAATCATTCGTTTACCAGTAGTGAAGCTTTTTGTGTACCTTCATGTAAAGTAATGCATCATACTGAGTTGTTACTCTTTCGCAAACCATTCGTTCACCAGTAGTTAAGCTTTTTGAATCATTCGTTTACCATTAGTGAAGCTTTTTGTGTACCTTCATGTAAAGTAATGCATCATACTGAGTTGTTACTCTTTCGCGAACCATTCGTTCACCAGTAGTTAAGCTTTATGAATCATTCGTTTACCAGTAGTGAAGCTTTTTGTGTACCTTCATGTAAAGTAATGCATCATACTGAGTTGTTACTCTTTCGCGAACCATTCGTTCACCAGTAGTTAAGCTTTTTGAATCATTCGTTTACCATTAGTGAAGCTTTTTGTGTACCTTCATGTAAAGTAATGCATCATACTGAGTTGTTACTCTTTCGCGAACCATTCGTTCACCAGTAGTTAAGCTTTATGAACCATTCGTTTACCAGTAGTGAAGCTTTTTGTGTACCTTCATGTAAAGTAATGCATCATACTGAGTTGTTACTCTTTCGCGAACCATTCGTTCACCAGTAGTTAAGCTTTTTGAACCATTCGTTTACCAGTAGTGAAGCTTTTTGTGTACCTTCATGTAAAGTAATGCATCATACTGAGTTGTTACTCTTTCGCGAACCATTCGTTCACCAGTAGTTAAGCTTTTTGAACCATTCGTTTACCAGTAGCGAAGCACTTTCGGGTTAGTTATAAAACCCCAAACCACTGTTGATGACAATGAGGGATCTACAGACACTTTAGTTAAAAATGTATACAACATAGGGAAATATATATATATATACTGCGCTCATGACACATAATAACATATAACATAATAACAGGATAATATAGAAAATATTAACAATTTAAAACACAAACAGAAACAAAAAAAGGCATTTTAAAATGGAACAAAAATAAAGGCTGCACTTTTAACAAGGCATTTCTGAAGAACACTGAAAAAATCTAACAAAGAAAAGAAGTTTCAACAAAACTCAATGAAATGTTATTGGTGTTCGTGGCCAATGTCATGCAGCAATCTGCCAAGGAAGAAGACCCATTTTCTCCTCCTCCAGGTAGCTCCAAATCTCCCCCTTCCATACTGTGATAAAGTAGTAGAAGACAGAAAAATAAACATTAGGACCGACAATTAATAAAAAATTCTAGAACATGTCAAAGTCAAAGATTATTTTGTTTGCACGGTTAAGAAATTATGCTGGTCCTCTGGCCAAAACGATGTGAATTTGATGAGTTTCAAAGTGTTTTTAAAGCCTAAGAAGGCATAAGTCATAACTGTGTGCATGACACAATAATAACATTCAATTACAACAATTACAATTACTCAATAACTGTGGTATAATGACCGTATACCACAGCCTGTCGTGATCTATTGCTTAATTATATTATTTAGATATAGAGCTCCGGGAGTGCTGCGATTCACTCTAGTCTGGACTGCAGGGAGTGAACGCTGATTGGCTGTTATGTTACGTCCCTCAGGGAGTGAACGCTGATTGGCTGATGATACCCCTTCTGAAACATTTATATAGAAATTAGAAGATAAAATGAACATACCGTGATATAATACGGCATTACCGTATATGCCTCAAATCATACCGTGATATAAATTGTAGTCCATACCGTACAGCCCTACTGCATACCTTACCTATAAATGTATTTCATCCAGCTGAATAGGGACAATTTGCTCCTCTCAAAAAGTGACCCGCACCTCACTGACTTCCTCGTCGTTTTCCCTCTTGCACTGCCTACAGAAGACAACACATTTCTTCATGATAAATATTAATGTTACTGAACTTGAATTTATAACATGACATATCAGTAAACAAAGGAAGTCATCGATAAAAACCGTACAAAAAAAAGAATACTTACCACTGC
Organism: Micromesistius poutassou; assembly: GCF_964030765.1. Taxonomy (NCBI): domain Eukaryota; kingdom Metazoa; phylum Chordata; class Actinopteri; order Gadiformes; family Gadidae; genus Micromesistius; species Micromesistius poutassou. The sequence goes on along the minus strand of NW_028178310.1, from coordinate 20,576 downwards.
AGTCCGTCAACGTTTGCGTTTTCCTTCATTTTCATGCTCTTTTTGCAGAGTTTGCATTTTATTTTGGCTTTAAGTAACTTCTTCTTTTGGAGCCATTTTATCAATTTTAATTTCTTTTTAAAAGTCTGTCTTCCCTCAATAAGACTAGTCTTGATAGTCTTGCACATGCGGACCCACAATGCAATTCGGGAACGTCCCTTGTAAAGTCGTCGACGGACGTGTACAGTGGGTAGGGGGCACGTTATACGCAGATCGTTTTACCCCATGCGTCGGACACGCCCACTCTCTTCCGTCGACGGGCAAGGAGGTCGTGCAGAAGGACTTGACAATGGAGACTCAGCGAAAGAGTAAGAGAAAAAGGCAGCCCACGGAAGAGCTTCCACATGTAGAGACAGCCATGTTAGAATGTAAGTACATGCTTTAAAGTTATTTCATTATTAATTGAGAGTGTAATGATTCGGTCACATTGCTTAGCTTCCTAAAATGAGCTAATTTGACATCGTACCACGTCTGTTCTATCACGTATTTTTTGGCCTTGCTAGCTAACCTTGTCACTAACCAATTGATTGCTAGCTGGCTAGATAGCCGACGTTGCAAGCAAATTTTAATTATCTGTCAAACACAAAAGTTTAACTCTTAACTAGGTCAAAAGACCGACGGTTCAACCACTTATCTAATGTTAAATTAGGCGATATGCGATGAAAATGTGGTCCAAGCTTTGAAATTGGACTTGTAAAGTTATTCTGTTAGCGCCAGTTACCACGTCTTTGAATAGTTTTTGGAGTTGTTTTTAACTACTAAAAAACCCGAAGACTGCTACATTACACTGTTATAGTGCTATTACGGTAATACCTTTCTCCCTGTTTTTTTTCTTTTCATTTTAGTCCATAGTTACAGTATGTAATGTTAACAACTGAATCTCTCAAACATGTCTTCTACACAATGGACTGCATGTGGAACCATGACAAATGAGTTGATGATGATTTGTCCTAAATCAAAATGACATATGATCATACATATTATTATTACATATTATAACATTAAAGACAATGGATAATGTCATTGCCCAAAGTGAATAAAACCCTTATTTCTTAACTAACTGTATATATATTTTTTTAAGGTATCCATACAATTTTCAAATGAACAAAAACGTCACTGTATGCATTCATCAATATCCTTCATAAGGTTTTGAGCCCCTTACACCAACCATGCTTTCTGTGCTCCAAAATGTTACAGCGCCATCGAGTCAGCGGGAACAATCCGAACAGCGCAGTAGCCAAACTGCAGCAGAGGAAGCAGGTAATTAATTTTTTATTTTAAATGTTAAGCATACTTAACATATATACTCAGATTCATGTGACTGTGAAATGTAGTTGTACACAGTATAATGATTAATAACTGATGAACGTCACTATGAAAACACTATAATAGTGTTACTTTTAAACCTCTTTTCTACTTCCTGGTTTTATGATGTTAAAATAAGGGTGCTCACCTTAACTGGTTGAAGGCTAGTGTCTAGAGGGGATCCAAGACAAGAGGATGCTAGTAATATTTACTCCATTTGTACTTGAACATTGCAGTAACCAAGTATCTACCTTTACATGATATCGTAACCGGAAAGTGTGATGACATGTATGATGTATGTCATTGTATGATGACAATGACATAAATTAGATTGAGGTCAGTTAAGCCACTTTAAGTTAGTCTACTAAGTAGAAAATAAAAAAGTTTTTGGTTATGGTTATATTCATGGTGCTGGATTAATTGATCAATTCTTACCCATTTCTTTAACAAGCTAGGTGGTCAGCTGGTCCCAAGTCTGCTTATAATATCAAAGCCACGTCTGAACACGTCTGACTGTTCAAAGCAGCATAATGGATGAAGCTACAGCAGGAACATGGCTTTCAAATAACACTAAACTATATAATCCACTTATTCTACCACTTGTCTAAACTATACAGTACTCCCACTTTACTCTCTAGTTGTGCTCATTTGATTTATAATAACCTACTGTTAAAGAGTACAGATAATACTACTTGAATAGACAGTACACTCACAGTACTCTTGATACTACTGGAAATTACAATTTAATAATTATTATTATTATACCTCTGTACATTCATTACTCTAGAATGTAATTTAGAACTAACTTGCCACTATATAACCCTAATACAAGAATAGTATTAATACTAGTAAACCCCTAACCAACTGCACTACCATCATCCTGACAAAATACTACTGTTAATACATGTTTATAATTTTCTTTGTTTCAGTCCTCACCCCAGAAGAGGCGATGGATCGCTACAGCCGTGTCAGATGAAGAGAGCTGGTTTTTGTTTTGTTTTTAGAGTGCCTTTTTTTGTTACATTTTAAAATGCCTTTTTTTGTTTCTGTTTGTGTTTTAAATTGTTAATATTTTCTATATTATCCTGTTATTATGTTATATGTTATTATGTGTCATGAGCGCAGTATATGTATATATATTTCCCTATGTTGTATACATTTTTAACTAAAGTGGCTGTAGATCCCTCATTGTCATCAACAGTGGTTTGGGGTTTTATAACTAACCCGAAAGTGCTTCGCTACTGGTAAACGAATGGTTCAAAAAGCTTAACTACTGGTGAACGAATGGTTCGCGAAAGAGTAACAACTCAGTATGATGCATTACTTTACATGAAGGTACACAAAAAGCTTCACTACTGGTAAATGAATGATTCATAAAGCTTAACTACTGGTGAACGAATGGTTCGCGAAAGAGTAACAACTCAGTATGATGCATTACTTTACATGAAGGTACACAAAAAGCTTCACTAATGGTAAACGAATGATTCAAAAAGCTTAACTACTGGTGAACGAATGGTTCGCGAAAGAGTAACAACTCAGTATGATGCATTACTTTACATGAAGGTACACAAAAAGCTTCACTACTGGTAAACGAATGATTCATAAAGCTTAACTACTGGTGAACGAATGGTTCGCGAAAGAGTAACAACTCAGTATGATGCATTACTTTACATGAAGGTACACAAAAAGCTTCACTAATGGTAAACGAATGATTCATAAAGCTTAACTACTGGTGAACGAATGGTTCGCGAAAGAGTAACAACTCAGTATGATGCATTACTTTACATGAAGGTACACAAAAAGCTTCACTAATGGTAAACGAATGATTCAAAAAGCTTAACTACTGGTGAACGAATGGTTCGCGAAAGAGTAACAACTCAGTATGATGCATTACTTTACATGAAGGTACACAAAAAGCTTCACTACTGGTAAACGAATGATTCATAAAGCTTAACTACTGGGGAACGAATGGATCGCGAAAGAGTAACAACTCATCAGTCAGATCCAGCTCTACCAGTCGATCCAGTGTGGGACCCAAGCCAGCCCTCGACAGCGCTTGAAACCAAGGGAGGCAGGTTTAAAGCGTGCCCTGCAGTGGTGGACAATTGCTTTTAAGCCTTCAACATTACTAATGCCACATAATAAACCTTAAATGTGAATATGAATGTATGTATTGTGAATATCTTTATTAAAATATGACAATCATCCCGTCTGTGCCTTGTTAATTTATTAACTAATTGTGAAATCCCAGGAAAATTCAGTTGCTTTCATAATCAATTGGTCAGTTTGCTATTTCACATAATGATTCATTAATACAGTATCCCCTAGTCTGTTTACCAGTAACTCCTCAGTAGTTACTGAGTAACTGTCACTTTAGGGCCCCTGGTTGTTCATCATTCGTTACTCAGTAACGAATACAGTAGTCCCCTGGTCTGTTTACCAGTAACTCCTTAGTAGTTACTGAGTAACTGTCACTTCGTCGTTCATCATTCGTTACTCATTCGTTCCTCATTCGTTACTCATTCGTTCCTCAGTAGTCCCCTGGTCTGTTTACCAGTAACTCCTCAGTAGTTACTGAGTAACTGTCACTTCGTCGTTCATCATTCGTTACTCATTCGTTCCTCATTCGTTACTCATTCGTTCCTCAGTAGTCCCCTGGTCTGTTTACCAGTAACTCCTCAGTAGTTACTGAGTAACTGTCACTTCGTCGTTCATCATTCGTTCCTCATTCGTTCCTCATTCGTTCCTCATTCGTTACTCATTCGTTACTCAGTAACTACCTACGTTTCTGTGTACCTTATTGTAAAGTGTTACCCAGTATTCGCTCTGGCCAACACATTCTCACTCCGAGATCGTCAAAAATCGATGCTTGGTCAGGGGCTTTCGGCGTTAACTGGTGTCCTTGTGCGTCTTCATTCGACGCAGGGGGTTTTCAACTCATTACAATGTAATCCCTCCACGGCGAACAGTGATAAGTGCGTAACCCTTACCCTAACCCTAACCCTAACCCTAACCACTACTACCCTAACCCTAAATGCACACGCGGGAGCACTTTGCCTGGGCGTCAGATATCGCCGTGGAGGGATTACAAACCCCCTTTTGCGTCCGCAGTTTCGCCGAAAGCCCCTGGCGTCGATTTTTGACGAACTTGGAGTGAGAATGTGTTGCTCTGGCGTATGCGTCTGGTCCCCCTCCCGTTCAGACAGACCTGGCCCGGGTCGGGCCAATCACAACCGTTTATCCATCACTGGGCGGGGTTTGACCACGATGACTGACCAGAGGAGCGCCCTATGGGAGCGCCGTTGAGGCTTTTTTATGAACAACCAAGCTCCAAGCAAACAAAGCTCATGTCAAACGTTTTGTTACTCTGATTGGCCGAAGGTCTGTCCAATTGGCTTCAGAGGATTTTTGGTCTACAACCGTTTACAAAACCCCTTGGAAATCCAAAATAAAGGTAGAATAGAGGTTCTGGACTAATTATTGCTCCGATGATGTCCGACCAATCATTTATCTCAAGGAACATCAAGGATGAATTGCACCAATTGGGACGGTACTAGCACTACCTTTCTCATCTGACTTGACGGATACTGTAGTTCTCACATTACTTGAATCTATACAACAGAAGCCAGTATTTTACAGTACCATTTCATCATCAATGAATAGCAGCAGCCGCAGCAATATGCAACATGTCCCTGTCAGGTCCGAATCATATTGTACAACACTTAAGCCTGACAGATGTCATGTGTGTTCTAAGGAGACGTGACAATGTAATGCTTCTAGTGCTACAAACTGCATCCATGAAGCCTGAAAAAAACCAATACTTTGTCGCAGTAACTAGACTGGATGTAGTTTCCACCGAACGCAATTCATAGCAGCCATAAAAAGTACTTATATTTTACCAGCCCTTGGCCACCCATTCCCTTATCCGTTAAGTTTTATCGTAGAATAACGTATTCATATAACGCAGTAAAGACAAATCTTTTATTTTTACCCCAGTCCCAAAAAAGCACCATCACAGTCAAAGTATCACACACTATAATGACGCTTATAGCAAAGTATTTCTGGGTCTTTCACAGCCACCACCCTATCCAGAATATCACGGAAGTGAATTATCATAGTGAGCCAGACTAAAGGGCTGTAAAGTATCATAGCAGGTAATCCAATAAAGGCCGGCGGGTAATACAATGCACAGCAGGATTTCTGGTCCCGTTTCGGGGGTTATTAGATTACTCTTCAGCCTGAGAACCCTGGCGGTCGCCGTAGTTACAATGTCATACACTGTCAATTAACTAATTGGTTGTCACATCATGGGCACCATCATCATGCTTTTATTTTACATTCATTGTATATTTGACGCATTTTGTAGTTATTTTACTTTACGACGGCTTGTACGTTGTAGTCGACTATTAAATGTTGGGCCTTATACTGCATTTGCGTTTATGGACTGCATTTATATCACGCTTCTCTAACCAGTGGCCACTCAAAGCGCTTTACAATATCGCCTAACATTCACCCAATCATACACACATTCACACACCAACGGCGGAGTCAACCACGCAGGGCGACAGACACGTCGTCGGGGAGCAGTCAGGGTGAGGGCGTCTCGCTCAGGGACACCTCAGCACTCAGCTAGGAGGAGCCGGGGATCAAACTAGCAACCTTCCGGTTACCAGGCAATCCCCGCTTTACCCACTGAGCCACATGCCGCCCAATACGCGGCATGATATACAGTATAGTCCAGTCCGTCTGGGGGTCTAGTCTGTCCAGGAGTTATCAATTAGTGCTTTGGTTTGAGCTACCATTCCTATGTACAAGAGTTAAAGAGTAACCCTGCACTCTTACTCAAACACCACGGAGGAGGCGGTCTCCAGTCGGTACTGCGGGTTAATCCTCTTTCTGAAGGGCTTGAACTGGGGCCAGGAGAGAATAACACAAACGTATGAAAGAGTCCCACCGAATGGTACTCAGCCATCCAGGGCCCCATGCAGTTCACTTTGCACTCTTCGCTCCTCTCGTGCACATCAAACCCCCGGCACGTGCACACCCTTACGACGTGCACACCGCCACGCGTGCACAACCCACCGTCGCACTCTGCCCATTGCACGTGCACACGCTTGCGAGTGCAAATCCCTGCAACGTGCGCGGCCCCCTGGACGCTAGGGGCCTCCTCCCGCGCGGTGGGGGGGTAATGGAAGTGGGGGTCATCGGCAGGTAGGATCGGGGGCAGAAAGGCAAGCGTTCCCACTAAAGGCCGCTCCTATTTTTACGAGGCGAGGGGTAGGATGTCTGGCGTGTAACGCGATCCCCCTGTGCGCTGCGTGCGGATCCGAGCAGTGTTTAAAATAAGCAATAATCGAGGCTCTCTCTCTCTGTCTCTCGTGCCCACTCTCCCCCTCTCCCCCTCTCTCCCTCTCCGTCTCCGTCTCTCTCTCGGAGACCCCTCGGTGCCTCCTCTGCACTGATACTCCCATCTAGGATAGAGTGGCTTTCAGAGTTAATACAGAGTTCAGTGATGGAGATGTCGGTGTGTGTGTGTCGGGGGGGGGGGGGGGGGGGGGTTGGGTTAATGGTCCGAGTGTCTTGTCTGTGCGCCGTGCTTGTCTGACTGTGTATATCGAGCTTCGCCTGAGGATGCATGTTGCCTCTTTGTGTATGTGTGTGTGTGTGTGTCAGTGTCTGTGTGTGGATGTGTTTGTGTGTGTATAAACCTACATAAGTCTGTGTCTATGTGTGTATGTGTTCATAAACATTCATGTGTGTGTGTGTGTGTGTGTGTGTGTCTCTGTCTGTGTGTGTGGTAGAATAACGTGTGGAGGAGAGAGGGAGGAGGAGGAGGCGCTGGGGGGATGTATGGGGGGGGGGGGTGGATTAAAATGCCAAAGACACATCTGTCGAGGCAGCTCCCCACCCAAAGACCCTGTAGCTCACTCGCTGCACGCTCATCTGTTAAAGTGGTGGCGAGTGACACACCCCCCTCCCCCACCCTCCCCCCCCCGCCCCAACGCCACGGGGGGCCTGGTAAAATAATGGACGCCCTGCCAGAGCTGAGAGCAGGGGACGGGTGAGGGACGAGAGTGAGAAGGGTCGGGGGGGGGGGGGGGGGGTGAGGGGTCTGATTAAGAGGCAGGAGTCACGGGAGAGTAATGGGGAAGTTCTCCAAACGTCACACTCTATTTGGACGTCGCCGCGACAACGCGGAATTCTTTCAGCGGGGGAAAAAAGGGACGGGGATAAAGTGTTCTTGAAAGTGTAGCGCTAGTGTGAGCGAATTGTTAGCGTAGCTCGCGTCGGCTAACCGCCACGCGCGTCTCAGACATGCCACGCACGTCCCCGGCGTTCCCTCGGATATGAAGTCCAATAATCACTGACCTGTCCTCCGTGTGTGTGTCTGTGTGTGTGTGTGTGTGTGTGTCAGTGTATTAAACTTGAATGAGATGGACTCACCCCCCAGCCCCCCCATGGCTTCTTTGACACGTAAAAGTCATTTTTTTTGTAACGTCTACCACAGCACGCCTCCCTGAGCTTTCCATTCAGCCTATTATCATTGCTTTTCCCCTCCATCTCTCCCTCCGCTCTTTCCCCTTATTCAGAGAATATTCAAGATTATTACTTTCTTCGAAAGGCCACTTTGGATGCACTGCAGTAATATCCCCACTCCCCTGGATAGATACATCTATATATAGATCTATCCATCCACCCATCTATCCCTATTTTTATATCTGTATGTATCTCTATCTATCTATGTGTCTCTATATCTATCTATGTATCTCTATCTATCTATGTATCTCTATATCTATCTATGTATCTCTATCTATCTATACTGTATATCTCTATCTATTTATCTCTATCTATCTATGTACATCTACTGTATCTATGTATCTATATCTATCAATGTATCTACATCTATGTATCTATATCTATACATTTCCAAAGCAGCCTGAGTGCATCTCTACTCCGGTGGTTGTTCTGTATACTTTGCTCTGGGGGGTATTTTATTTTTTTGTTGCCTCTCCCTCTACATTGAAGAGGGGCCATTTGTGGCTCCATATTATACATTAAACATTGAGATGGGGCCCCTGTGCTCCCTGGATGACCCCATCAATATTGCATGGCGGTAAACAGCAACAAGTAAACAATAGGGAGGAGGGGGAGTGTGGGGGGAGATTTGAGAAGAGGCAAGCAGTAGGTGTGTGTGTGTGTGTGTGTGTGTGTGTGTGTGTGTGTAGCCAACAGAATGCCTGGAAGCATAAAGCACTCATAAAAAAGCATCATACATGATCCCCCCGCTCCAATCTCTCTCACACACACACACACACACACACACACGCACACGCACACGCACACGCACACACACACACACACACACACACACATAGTCTTTGGATGATTTGCGGGGCAGTAACAACCACTTGAAGTAGAAACCTAAAAGATCTTTAAAAGGAGAGCGAGAGGAGCTTTCACTCCCTCGCCCGTCAGCCAATCGATCAGAGGCCTACAACACATTGATCTTTCGAAATAGAAAAAAAAAAAAAAAGAATCATCTCCCCGGCTGGGCCTTCTTCCTCAGACTCTGTTTATGTGTGAAGCATCGGCTCGGCTCCTTTTTATAGGCCTGAATATTGTTTGCTTTCTGCCTAAGGGCGCGGTGGCGACCAGAGAGGATGTCTCTAAAGGGCTCCTGAAGGATCCTCCCTGGCCCTAAGTGGCCGTGATGAGGCGGAGGATTACCTGAGCGACGGCCGCTGCTGCCTGTGCTTAAACAGACCTTTCGTTTATGCAGGCAAAGGGATCACAGCAGAAGTCATCCGTCGATACGGCAGCGCCGGCGCTAAAGACCGCGCCGAACCAAAGCGCTGCTGACGAGAGCCGGACTTTAGCGGTCACAAAAAAAAACAAAAAAGCGGCCCCCCTCGTCTTAATCAACGTTTAGTCAGCTAGCGGACACGTTCACCCACAGTGACTCACGGTGGAATCAGACAAACGTCACCAAGGAGGAGCAGGCTGGTGCCTTGCTCAAGGGTGCAAGACGGGCTAGGTTGCACACTTTGGGGCATCGAACCTGGGACCTTTCATTTAGAAGCCGCTACTCTATCCTGCCCCCCCGCGTGCAACGCCCACTGTGTCACTGTGTGTGTGTGTGTGTGTGTGTGTATTAGGGTTTATAAAAGCCCTTAGTGGTATGAGGGGACCAAACAAGATGAGTTTAGGGGGGGGCGGGCGGGCTGGGGTCTGAGTTAATCACGGCATGGACCACCATCTCCCCTTCCCCTTTAATCACATCCTGACCTTGTCAAGCGTGCACTTGTCATTCTGGGACCCTTATATCCTGGCTAATGTCCAATTAGCCCCCCCCCCCCCCCCCCATCACCTGCTCCTTCAAACCTCCATTAACCCCCCCCAGCCCCCCCTCCCCCTCCCAAACCGCACCCCTCCTCAAAACGGCCCTAAGATAAGGAAATAACCAACAGCGAGGTAAGGGGCGCTACCTGACTGGGAGAGAGAGAGAGAGCTCTATCTCCAAGCCGACAGGCGTCCTCTACGAGGGGCTGGGAGACGGATAGCGCTCCGGGAATAGAGCGCTTTATTTCTTTATTTTCCTGCCTCCACTATCACTTCCTTCCCTGACAGGAGGCTCCTCTCTCCGCGGCGCTGGAGGGCGATGGGGGATACACAGATTCATTAGCGGTGATTAGCCCGGAATAGCGTCCGACGGCAACCTGAGGCGGAGGCAGAGAGAGGGAGCCAGGGAGGCGGCGGCGGTGGCGGCGGCGGTGGCGGCGGCGGCGGCGGTGATGAGCCAGCCTCCGGGGCCCCCCCCGGGGGGCCCCCCCCCCGGAGCAGAATAATCGGGTGTCCCCGGATTCATCCATAACCTCACCCCCCTTCCCCCCCCCCACCCCCCCAGGGCCTCGCCGGGACCCCCAGCGAGGTCCGGCGAGGGTCCGGACCTCGGTTGCTAAGCAACCCCCAACCACGCGCACGTTTGTACTCGGAGGATTTGTTTTTTGGGGGCACGTGATTGGCTGAACGGTCTAAGTTGGGGGGGAGAAGAAGTAAAAAAAAGAAGGACTACCTTGTTTTGGAGTCGAGTTCCCCTCGTTCTGAGGACGCGTGTGTCCTCAGATGGTGGATTTCCCAGGTTTAATTTTGGAGAGGGGTTTGCGATGGGTGGGTGGGGAGGATGGGGGAGAGGGGGGGGAGAGGGGGGGGGGGGGGTCTCGCTCGCTCACAGCTGCGCTACTTGGCGGCGGCGGCGGCCCAAACAGGCGGGCTCTCATTCATTAGGCTCCTTTTTAAAATCAGAGGCACTCGCTCCTTCTGGGGTCGCTAGCATCTGCCTCCTCACCAGGAGGAGGAGGGGGAGGAGGGGGGGGGGAGGAGGAGGAGAGAGGTAGGAACACAGGGAGGGAGAGAGGGGGGAGAGAGGTAGAAACACAGGGTGAGAGGGAGGGGAGGGAGAGAGAGAGAAAGAGAAAGAGAGAGAGAGACACAGACAGACAGACAGACAGACAGACAGACAGACAGACAGACACAGGGAGAGAGAGAGAGAGAGAGAGAGAGAGAGAGAGAGAGAGAGAGAGGGTGACAGGGAATGGAGGGAGCACCAGACAGACTTGTATAAAGAGCGAACTTTAAAATACTCGGGGGAGGTGCAAACATCAGAAGACACCGGGGGTTGTGGGGAGATTCGAAAGTGTCAGCGTCGCCTCAGCGATGAAGTCAACTGTAGTTATTTGTCATTCCCTCCCAACCCCCTCACCCCCCCCCCCCCACCCAATCCTCATCCACCCATCACCACAACATCTGGCTGTAAAGGTGGCCAGTAAAAAGGTGGCTCGTCGCTGGAACGTTACCAATCCGACACACACACACACACACACACACACACACACACACACCCCCCTCTATTAGCCAGTCTATGGGGCTCTGGGGATGACACTGCACCATTTTATTGCCGGTGTGTTGTTCCCAGCACCAGCCCGACATAACCATCAACATAACCACTGTTGTTTTTATATTGTACAGGACTTGTTTCATACATTCACAAAAAGCTTAATTGATATTCTGGTGCCGGCGCGGTTAACCTCCCCCTATTGATTACAGGTGTGGTGCTTTGGCCGGAGGTATCGTTTGATACAGAACTCAAACAGCTGGACATATTTTAAAAAGGACATAAAACACACTTAATAGACAGCGGCATTAGAGACGGAGCCTGGTATTGAGGCTGAGAAACGCTCAATGAAGGACTAGCGCCAGGAGTTACAAACAGTATTTACATCCAAAAATCGGACCTCACTCCCCCATCACTCTCCCATCACTCTCCCATCCCTCCCCCATCCCTCTCCCATCACTCCCGGTGAGGAATGCCTTCAGCTAACCAGAAGGCCAGGCTCCCACTTAAAGCTCAACGCAGTCATACACAGCGCTGCTGCATAAGGAAGAAGCAACTCGCCACAGATTCCCATCAAAGGAGTTCATAGTCTGAGGCTCATTTCCCCGGCCGCAAACACTGACAACAGTCAAGGCCCTATTTGGTTTTGCTAGCATCACGGGCCACGTAGCTTAGCGACAAAGCTCAGCTCATTGTACACAATTTGAATCTAAACACTTTTAAATGGCAGCTCGTTAAAGGCTTAAGTTATAGGTCTGCTGGCGTGCCTCCCGACAGTGTATAACCGGTGGCGACCTTGTATTAAAGACCGGGTAAACCAAATTCAGTATTTTTCTTCTTATCATATTAATTAGGCCTTAAATGTGTCCCTCAAAACATGTAAAAAATATTTTTCCCATTCATCATTTCCTTGAGGAGCTAGGCCTCAGAGAATGTTCTGTGTGCAGGTTTAAAATGGGCGGGTCTACATCGAGGACCGCGTTACGTAAAGCGGTCTTACTCACATAAACCCGCCCCCTGCTGCCCTCTAGGTATAAATACATTAACCGCGCACTAGCATTCTGTGGTTTCACCCGTCTATGGTTTTACCGCTCACGAGTCTGGTTTGAATTGTCAGTTTGCAGTTGGCTCTCCGGTGATGGGCGTGGTTTCCTGGCCTGCAGCGCACACGCCCCCACCGTCCTGAGCCAGGGATTACTGCTCATTTTTCATCAACTTTGAAGCATAATTTTATATACTTCGCGATTTTTTTAGTCCTTCAAATTTTGCAGGGTGGTTAATAATATATTTTCCTGTGGTATTATAAACTCAAAACCCATAATTATTTTTGGTTTACCCGGTCTTTAAGTAATCAATTCAAATCTAATTACGCGTCATTGATCTCTGACCCAGACGGTGTAGCTATGCTTTATGTTAAAGCAACTGGTCTGGACTGGATTTCCATGTTTTATGAGGTCAACACCTCCGTAAGAAATCATGTCAACAATATATAGGCGTGATTAAGTGCGCTGCCGACAGCTAGCTACATCAAACATATAACATAATTAATAATAATCATTTATATATATATAATATACGCCTGCCTAGATGTGGGAATCATTGAGTGAAATGACACATCCACACCTACCCCTTAATTATGTATCTGAATTCAGCTCAGGTTACCTTTATCTGCATCACCTTAATGAATAAATAGAAAACATAATGTATATTTATACAATATTAAAATCGATTTGATAAACCATCAACCATTGGCCATCTACAACCGCATGAATTTATTCCCCAACCAAACGATCACCAAACCATGCTTGAAATGATTTCCCGTGTTGTAATACCCAGAGTAACCACCGGGGGCGCCGTGTCACTTTCTCACCAAGAACAATGGTTTCAGACCATAGTGGGCGGAGCCTGGGCAGACGGTCCCTGCATTAGGTCGCAGTGCCTGTCTTCGCCTCGCATATCGTCAAGCGATTCGCAGACAAGGTGCAAAGAAAAAAGCCATTTGTTCTTGGGGTAGAACAACACAACGACGACAAACACATCATGGCACATGAGAGCTGTCCCAAAGGGCACCGACGCACAAAAGAAGAAAAGATTAACAAGCCACGACGCAGACGTTCACACCAATCCCATTTCACCAGAAGTGGCAACAGTAGTACGCGCGGGTAATGGAGTTGCGCGACTCCGAAAACGTGCAGAAAAACACAAATTACAAAAAAAGCACACTTTACACGGCTTGACAAGGTTCGAGAGTGTTGAAGGGAGGCCTAAATTAGAGATGATCAAAGGGGCTCTCTGCTCCAGCACTCGGTGTTTTGACTGCTAGACCTCGGGTCCTCATAAACCACGCCCCAACCACCTCATTATATCAGGTGCAATCTGTGTTAGCATGCGGTTTAGGAGGAACCCAAGATTCCTCCCAGTCTGCTGTTGCTTGAAGGGGGGGGGGGGGGGGGGGGGGTGGTTAGGGAGGGAAACAAGCCACCTTGCGACTGAACTCAGCGCCAAGAGAATACAGTCCCAGGGAGGGAGACGGGTGGGGTGAGGAGGGTGAGGGTGGTGGTGGTGGTGGTGGTGGTGGTGGTGGCGGCGGTGGTGGAGGAGGTAGCTGTGTATATCACAAACAAAATGATTACCGATTTTAGAGCAATTTCGGGGGTGCCGCGGTCCTAATCACTCTGTCGATAGCCTTCCAGTGTGCAGGTGCGCCCGTACAGATGGTTTTATGAAGATCCATTAAAAATAATTCCGCTCATCACCCGGGGCCCGGGAGAGGAGAGGAGATGCAGACGAGCCCAGATGCCTGCCGCAGCAGTGCATCCACGGCGGAGCCCCCCCACCCCCCGCATCCCCGCCGCCGTCGTCATGGGAACACAGACCCACCCCCCCCCCGCCTCCCCCCTCCCATGGTGAGCCAATAAGAGGGGGTACACCGTGATTGAGAATCATTCCCGTTTTGCTTACGCTCTCGCTGGGAAAAGGGGCGCAATAAACGCAAACACGCAGAAGGTTTGAGATCGCCGGAGATCGATGGAAGTCTCAGAGGATGGTTTGGGGTCCTATAGGGTGGCCTGAGCACGGCCCGCTAGAATTACCTAACGGGGGGCTGAAACACACAGGTTACTGCAATCGCTGCTTCCGACTGACCGACGCCTCTCGCTCGGGTGAGTGATCCTAGACTAGAGTTTGAAACTCTCGAGCCTTCACACTCGTCGTTCTGCCGCCCCCCTCCCCCCTGAGGTTCGGCTTCTCTTTAAACGTCACGCCGCTTCACAGGAGCGCAGAGAAAACGCACAGCGATCCGGGGATCAAACGGCGTGTCGCACACAATGCGGATGCGCGCCCTCACAGTGCATCACCGTCACAGGCCCTGCTCTCCGCGTGGGGGCCTCTCCCAGCCGTGTCACGTAGCTAATGTGCTTTTGATTAGAGCGGGGCGGGCCGGGGGAGGGAGAGGCAGGGGATTATCAAACCTGAACGGGAGACAATGTCGTTCTTTAAGACAGAAGTGTAAACGGGGGGCGGTGGTGGTGGGGGCGAGGTTGTGATGTGTTGTGAGTGCCGTCGCAGCCTTATCTCTGCACACACCCCCCCCCCCCTTCAGACAGACAGATCGTATTTTAACTGTAAACACCCAAGGCACCGACAAGCCAGCGTGGGCCCCCCCCCACTCCCCCCCCCCTGTGTGTGTCAGCCTTTGCCATTTGCATACTTGCTTAGCGGCTCCGTCTCTCAGGAGACCCAAAACACGCTTTTGTTGGGACAACAGCACACAGGAGAGAAAGGGAAGGAAAACTCAACAAAAAAACGCTGGCTCGGCGACAGACACACACACACACACACACACACACGCGCACACACATGCACACAGAGAGACACACACACACACATATACACACACACACACACACACCCAACGCGCCATCAAAGAAGAAGAAGAAGAAGGAGAAGAAGCAGTGATACCTTCTCCTTCAGCCCGGGCCCAAAGCCTCTGTCATCCAGATTAGCCGGCCCACCGCCGGAGCCAGGGGAGCAGAGGAGGATGGCCGGGGCCGCGCACTGAGTTGCAGTAATTAATCCCAGATTACATCCTCGCACCACACCCCCCGCCCCCCCCCCCCCCACACCTTCCCCACCCTCCATGTGTCACCCGCCACCGGATGGAGACACAATGGACGCCAGGCGCGAGGAGCGAGGAGCCAAGTCGAACCACGGGGTCGTTTTGAAATGCAATCTATTTTTATCCCCGGCGAAGAAATTACACAAATCGCGTGACACGCGTGGTTATGTAACTTTGACCAAGTTTGGAGCACCTTCTTAACAGGGTGAGTACAGGATGACTCTTAAGAGGTGCAAACATGCTGGTTAGGATCTTTTTCCAGTTATTATTCTGTGCTGCCTACCGATAGGCCGAGTTAGGGGGGTGTGGTGATGTTTGACGTGTGCAACATCTCGTCATCAAAGGGGTCACGGCCCCGCGGAAAACGTCCACACTTCCACGTCTCCAGCTCGCGTTTAAAAAATAAACTTATATCACTTCAAAAATACAGCACCAACACACTCGCACTCGCACATGAAATCTGATTCAATAAACGCGAACCGTAATATTCAGAGATCCCCCCCCCCACACACACACACACTTCCCCGAGTTAGACGAAGCTTTACAGTTGTTGATGCGTTGTGCGCTGCAGAGCATATTAAAATAACACAGTTCCTGGTCGACAAGGGAGCAGGATGAAAGTAGGCCAGCCAGCTTTACTCCCTGCATGCTAAAGAGCACATCCTTATCCCGAAAACGGAGACGCTCGCGCCATCACTATACAACTTTGAGGCAATTTACAGCAGCCTAGAAAAAATAAGTCTGGAAATAAATAGAAAATATAAGAGTGCCGTTAATACTTGGCAGAGGTAGATTTGTCTCGGAATAACTGACACACACACACACACACACACACACACACACACACACACACACACACACACTTACTTTTTCTTTTTTACAAGACCTGTCTCCAGCTCGATTCGTCCTCTGTGGCAACGGGCTCTAAATTAAATAAATGAACTACATTATACATTAAAAGAGGTTTCAATTAAAAATGTCGATCCCTTTGAAGCGGCGTCGGCGAGCCGGCTGGCTGACGTCTGCCTGAGAAAGACCGAGGCCTTGCGGAGCACAGCCCCATAGCTTCATTTTAAGGCCCTTTTTTCCCAGTCGTGTCTTGCTAGAGAGAGTGAGAATAAGTGCTTATTTTTCCTGGCCAATCTTGGCGATGAGTCAGACTTGTTTTGTAAAATTGTTCCTGAAGCACTTGATCTGACACAATATTAATTTGACGCCTTCTCTCCACTCAAACACAAATCTCTCTCCCCCTCTCCCTGCCTCCATCTCCCTCTGCCCCCCTCTCTCTTCATCCCCTCTCTCCCCCTCTCCCTGCCTCCCTCTCCCCCTCCATCCCCTCTCTTTCTCTGTTTTTTCTCTCCCCCTCTCTTTCTCTCTCTCCACTTCTCTCTCCTTCCCTCCCCTCTGCCTATCCATCACCCCCTCCCTCTCTCTTCATCCCCTCTCTCCCCCTCTCTTTCCCCCTCTCCCCCCTCCTTCCCTATCTCAGTCCCTCTCTCCATCGCCCTATCCATATCTCCCTGCCTCCCTTCCACCCTCCCTTCCTTCCTCCCTCTCTCCCCCTTTCCCCCTCCCCCCCCCCCCCCCCATCTCCCTCCGTTCCACTCTCCCTCTCTTCCTCTCCCTCTAGTATCTGCAATCCATCTGCAATCCAAACTTCCCCTCACCCTCCTCGAGAGTACGTGAATAAAGTCAATCATTTATTCGTGACAAATTCATTCAAAGAATAATTAAATCATTAACTCATTAAATACGGCAATTAGGAAGCGTGTCCTACATGAGTGAATTTTATGACCGGGGAGGGGGGGCAAACGGAGCCGTGAACTGAGCCAAAACATGTTTTTTCCTCTTATTTCGTCTACATTGCGTGTATCCTCATATGATGTTTATGGAAACAGCCTCATAATCACTCATCATTTTTGCTGGGTGGACACTCTTTAAATCCTTCAAATGGTAGCCTGCAAACAACTATTAAAATGATTGATTAAACACACACACACACACACACACACACACACACACACACACACACACACACACACACACTTACATATATCAAGTGGCCATGAATCTACCATCAGAATTTGGTCTGGGAAACTTCAGCCACAAAAACATGTGTGTGCTTAAGAGAGAGTGTGTGTGTGTGTGTGTGTGTGTGTGTGTGTGTGTGTGTGTGTGTGTGTGTGTGCGCGCGTGTGTGTGTGTGTGTGTGGCATTCAACACGGGAGACATATACACCCTTTTTTTCTTTTTCACCTTCATGCACACTATAAAAAGGCTTGGCTCTTAATCAAAAAACCTCAGACAACAAACAAACTCAAGTAAATCCACCGGTCCAAAGAAAGAGAGAAGGGGGGGTGGGGTGGGGTGGGTGGGGTGGTGGGGGTGGGGAGGAGGGGGGGGGTGTGTATCTATCGGCCTGTGTGATTGTGTGTGTCTGTGTTGGTCTCTGTCTGTGTAATTGTGTGCGTCTATGTTATTGTGTGTGTCTGTTTGGTTGGTTGTGTGTGTATATGGGGTTGTGTGTGTGTGTGTGTCGGTCTGTGTGGTTGTATGTGTATGTGTGTGTGTGTGTGTCATCTGTGTGGTAGTCTGTGTGTGTGTGTGTGTGTAATGTGTCTGTCTTGGTCTATGCGCACGAGTGTGTGTTGTGTGTGTATGTGTCTGTCTTGGTCTATGCGCACGAGTGTGTGTGTGTGTGTGTGTGTGCGTAGCATTTGTGTGTGTGTGTGTGTGTGTGTGGTTGAGGGGACACCAAGTCACCGGGAAAGAGTGATCGAGTTTCAACGGCGACAAAGAGCAGCAGAACTCTCCCAGGCGGCGGTGAGGCTGCACTTTATCAATAACACAAGGTGCCATGACGTCACCCATCACAGACTGCCGCTCAGCCTCTCCCTATTGGTCCAGGGGCAGGGCCCTACCTATCGACCACAGCCAATCAGATAACCCCAAAATGACGCACGCTTTGGTGAACTGAGGTGAAGATATTTTGTTTTGTTGATTTTTTTTTTCCGCACACGTTAATATGCTGCAAGCAAAATCCCTCTCTGTCCCTTTGTCTCCCTCTCTCTTCCCCCTCTTGAGAATTAGTCAATACACCATTAATAGGCTAATGAGTCCTAAGGGATTACAGCGGCAATAACAGGTGGAAGCGACAGTACACTGGTGTGTGTGTGTGTGTGTGTGTGTGTGTGGGGGTGTGTGTGTGTGTGTGTGTGCGTGTGTGCAAGCGCACCTGTGTGTATACAAGCGCACCTGTGGGTGTGTTTGAGTTTGTGTTGTATCCGCACGCATGTATGCGTTGTATCCGCGGGTGTGTGTGCGTGCGTACGTCTAGACTTTCCCCGCATTTGTGACTCCTGCAACGGAAAAACCCAGACAGACTTTAGAGATGGAGAGACCAGCTGAGGAACCGCGCCTGCTATCATCTGATTAAGCCCATTAAGAAACACACTTACGCGTACTCAAAGCTTGGGGAACGGCGCTAAATGGATAGCCCGGGATAGCTTCAGAACGCCGTATCAAAGGGAAATCAGGCCAGCCCGGAGCTAGCAAAACACACACTTGCTAGACTGCTGGTTTTACACAGAGAGGGATCAGAGGGCTCTGTGGGGCAACATTAAATATATATACAGAGTTATACATACAGGAGGGAAGGGGGGAGGGGACGACTGGATACAAACCGTCTGACATTGTCTGCCTTCCCAAAGTTTGGACGCAAGACGGCAGATTGAAAGAAGAGTCGTCCCGAAACTTTAACGGTTAATAAAAAAGGAGAGAGAAAAGTGAATCCGTTCCTAAACAGGGCACTCGTGACAGGCGACCCAGAGGTCTTTCAGAGGGTTTTTATTCCGTCAGCCAGAGATTGTGTTTGTGTTTGATTCTGACAAGCTCCCCGTGACACCGTGAGGCTGCCGACACGGCGCTGCGTGCCAGGCAGAGGCCCGAGCGCGCCGGCGGCGGGCGCGGCGCCGCAGGTCGCGACTGAGGTAAACGTACTCCGTTAAAACATTAAACATTAAACACGCATCATCTCCAGCGCCACTAAAAGTGATGAAGCTCTGGATCGTCATGACACCGTTCCTCGACGCGACTCAGCCTTAACTCACAGCAGCTGGTCAGGTATTGAATATTGTGCTTTTTGTTGACCTGAAGGCTTTTCTCTAAGCAACACATTATGAACGATGAAATATGAACGTACATTACGCTTGTGAAAAGATCAATTAAAAGGAAGCCCTTAGGTAAAACGCCGATACTAGTAGAAGGCAAATATTTAAATGATAATATAATATAATATAAGGCAAATAATATAACGTGACGCAGTAGCCTCGTATAAACTAAAGTGTAAACTCTGGGTATAGAATAGCTGAAGCGTAAATGGCACAGAATTGTACACAAGCACCGAAGTAAATGTACCGGAGTGCTTCCTTCACACGCACACGCACACACACACACACACACACACACACACACACACACGCGGCAACCTGAGACTGGTCTACTGAAGGGCACTCAATAGCATCAATGAGCTATTTGAGTCTCAATACTACAGTAGAGTGGGGATGACCCGCCCCCAGATCCACCTTCACCAATCGATTGGCCCGGTCTAAATATTTTTAGACAACCATCGATTTTATTGGCCTCGGTGTTCCGGGAAGTGTGACGCTCTCTGTGCGCGTGTGCGTGTGAGTGTGCGTGTGGAAAGGGAGAGACTGACAGATCATCCATGAGGATATTGGGATACCACTTTAGTCTTAAGAAAGAAAACCGGCTTTGAGTTTGACGTATGACTTTTAATGGATAACATCATCACCCTTACACTGCTTCACCCTTAAAGTGCACTTTAAAAACACGCTCAACACTAAATGAATGACCCCTAGATACT
The DNA here is from genome assembly GCF_964030765.1 of Micromesistius poutassou. Classification (NCBI taxonomy): domain Eukaryota; kingdom Metazoa; phylum Chordata; class Actinopteri; order Gadiformes; family Gadidae; genus Micromesistius; species Micromesistius poutassou. The sequence continues at coordinate 338 of NW_028178310.1, read as the reverse complement.
TAAGTAGCTTATTCTATCCATCGGCCCAAAAAAAAAAAAAAAAAAAGATATATTCCCTGAGAGGCAATATAGAGTTGCCCCCACTGCATGCTGGGACGCAACAGCATGTTTGTGGAAATGTTTTTATCACCTAACTGCTTCTTGGTTCAATGGAGGCGGGCTGCTGGCCCTATAGGACAGGACTCAGCAGCAGGCAGTCAGAAGGAAAACACACACCGCTACACATCACGGGAAGGCACACAGGAGCACACACACGCATGCAGGCGCACACCCACACACACACGCACGCATGCAAGCACACACGCATACAACCACGCACGCAAATGCATGCACACACC
>NW_028178311.1:0-11019 GCF_964030765.1 Micromesistius poutassou | reverse complement strand
CCTCTAGAGAGGAGTGGCCGGGGTGGCCACCTGGAACCTGACGGGCCACCCCAGGTGGCCCTAACCCTAACCCTAGTCAGTTCACCGTATGTTTCGTTCGCGTTCCCCCGTCGACAATTCGCATATCAACAATTCCATATGGACCCCCCTATAAAGCCTCGGCCACCCTTGTGCCACCCCTGGAAAAAAAGTCTGGCTCCGCCACTGCCTGGTGGACGTTGACAGACTCATGTCTCTGAGTCCCTGTTCTCTCTCCCTCCCCCCCCCCCCCTCTCTCTCTCCCTCCCCCCCTACTCTCTCTCTCTCCCTCCCCCCCTCTCTCTCCCCCCCCCTCTCTCTCTCCCCCCCCCTCTCTCTCTCTCCCTCCCCCCCCTCTCTCTCCCCCCCCCTCTCTCTCTCCCCCCCCTCTCTCTCTCTCCCTCCACCCCCCTCTCTCTCTATCCCCCCCCCCTCTCTCTCTCCCCCCCCCTCCTCTCTCCCCCCCCTCTCTCTCTCCCTCTCCCCCCCCCCTCTCTCCCTCCCCCCCTACTCTCTCTCTCTCCCTCCCCCCCTCTCTCTCCCCCCCCCTCTCTCTCTCTCCCTCCCCCCCTACTCTCTCTCTCTCCCTCCCCCCCCCTCTCTACCCCCCCTCTCTCTCCCCCTCTCCCCCCCCCTCTCTCCCTCCATCCCCCTCTCTCTCTCCCTCCCCCCCTCTCTCTCTCCCCCCCTACTCTCTCTCTCTCCCTCCCCCTCCCTCTCTCTCTCCCCCCCCTACTCTCTCTCTCTCTCTCTCCCCCCCCCCCTCTCTCTCCCTCCCCCCCCCTCTCTCCCCCCCCCCTCTCTCAGACAAGACTCATCCTCGAGTGGACACAACTCTGACCTTTATGGGAGAATATGAAATATTGAATATACTACACAACAAGATTTGTTTTTTACATTGTAAAATAATCTCACTCACTCTCTCTCTCTCCCCCTCCCTCTCTTTCTCTCTCTCTCCCCCCTCTCTCTCCCTCTCTCTCTCTCTTTCTCTCCCCCTCTCTCTCTCCTCCCCTCTCTCTCTCTCTCTCTCTCTCCCCCCCACCTCTCACTCCCTCTCTCTCTCTCTTCCCCCCGCTCGCTCTCTCCCCCTCCTCTCTCTCTCTCCCTCTCTCTTTCTCTCCCCCCTCTCTCTCTCACTCTCTCTCTTCCCCCCTCTCTCCCCCTCTCTTTCTCTCTCTCTCCCCACTCTATCTCTCCCTCTCCCCCTCTCTCCCCCTCTCTTTCTCTCTCTCTCTTTCTCCCTCTCTCTATCTCCCCCCCCTCTCTCTCTCTCTCCCCCCCTCTCTCTCTCTCCCCCTCTTTCTCTCCCTCTCTCTCTCTACCCCCCACCTCTCACTCCCTCTCTCTGTCTCTCTCTCTTCCCCCCTCTCTCTCTCTCTCTTTCTCTCTCACTCACTCTCTCTCCAACCACTCGCTCTCTTTCCCCCTCTCTTTCCCCCTCTCTCTTTCTCTTTCTCTCTCTCTCCCCTCTCTTTCTCCCCCTCTCTCTCTCTCACTCTCTCTCTCCCCCTCTCTTTCTCTCTCTCTCTCTCTCTCTCTCTCCCCCCCCTCTCTCTCTTTCCAGAGCGTCCGCGGGTGTCTCTGCTCCAGAGGAGCCCCTCCTCCCCAGTGGTGTGCCATGCTACAGGCTTCTGCCCTGACAGGGTGGTGGTGTTCTGGACGAGAGACGGCCAGGAGCTCCATGAGCAGGTGGACCCCGGGGAGGTCCTCCCCAACCACGACGGGACCTTCCAGCTCAGCGTGGACCTGGACCTCACGGCCGTCCCAGAGGAGGACTGGGGGAGGTACGAGTGTGTGGTCCAGCTGAAAGGCATCGAGGACATCTCCACCCGCCTGGACCCCACCCTCATCAGGACCAACGGGGGTAAGACTGGTGTTGGAGGGGGTGGAGGTGGGGAACACATGTCTCACCACCTCCACCTGACCTCATCACAACCACTGCCAGGTCGACCTGGACACTGCTGAAGCTAGTGGGTCAACACACAGCTCTCAGGAGTAGCTCACTGCAGCAGAGCACGGTGCATTGTGGGTAAATGAGTTCTATGAAGAGGGCTAGGCTCAGATTAGTCCCTGAGTGACCCTGAGCTCCAGAACAGATTCAAGAGGAATAGTTACACTGACGTTGTGTTAGTCGTGTGTGTAGCATCACGTGACCGTAGACATGTGGTTCATTGATGGAGGGATGGATGGGGGAGGGTCTCTGTCCAACATCTATTATTACACACCTGATTTTATTTTGTTGATTTACCTTCAAGTCAAGAGTGACATCACCGTCCCCATCATCATTGGGTTCCTTGTTCTCCTCCTCGCTGCTGCTGCTGCTGCTGTTGTTGGAGTCTTTGTGAAGCGGAAGAGGAACGGTGAGTGGATCAAACTCTCCAGGAGGACTGACACCTGATCTCCACCTGCTCCTACTTCCTGTCCCCTCCCTAGACTCTGATTGGTTGTCTTCACACACTAGTGGTCTGGTGGTAGAAACCTCTCCACCTCTGAATGATGAACCTCCTCCAATGTCAACAGAGACATTGTGGCATTAAGAATATGAAAGTATAATAACATGAGGATATTCACCACTGTTACAACACTAATCATTTCTCCTGATCCTTAGGTTCAGACAAGCGTCACAAACCAGCTGGTGGAAAAAATGGTAAAATGAGTTTTTACTGCAGTTCTGTTCTTATGATCAATGCTACTTAGTGACTTGTCTAGCTCACTGGACTATACAGCTCTATAGATCTAGATACATCTAGCTCACTGGACTATACAGCTCTATAGCTCTAGATACATCTAGCTCACTGGACTATACAGCTCTATAGATCTAGATACATCTAGCTCACTGGACTATACAGCTCTATAGATCTAGATACATCTAGCTCACTGGACTATACAGCTCTATAGATCTAGATACATCTAGCTCACTGGACTATACAGCTCTATAGATCTAGATACATCTAGCTCACTGGACTATACAGCTCTATAGATCTAGATACATCTAGCTCACTGGACTATACAGCTCTATAGATCTAGATACATCTAGCTCACTGGACTATACAGCTCTATAGATCTAGATACATCTAGCTCATGACTTCACCTCCTCCCACTCTGCTACTTCCCAGGTTCTGACACCAGCTCTGAGAACACTGAGGGGCAGAATCCGGCTCCTGAGGAACAACCTCTGACCACAGTCAGTACTTTACCACTTTACAATACTTATTCACTGTCATATGTTTCCAGTTATAGTCATATGTTAACATAATCCCAATCCCAGTAATAGATTAACAGTCATATTTTAACAGTACTCCCTCACAGTAATATATTAGCAGTACTTCATCACAGTAATATATTAACAGTTAGCCTGGCTGTTGCCAGACCAAGCTCAATGGTAGATTGCACGTTGGTCTGGGGAGGCTGCTGTCATTGACTTCAGCACAAGAGGCGGAGTTAAATTGACTCTGTACGCAATTGGCTGCTTGCCGTCGCTTCCCTGTCGTCATTGTGTTAAACCAGCCAATAGCGCGCCAGGGGGAAAAGCCAGCTTGCTGATTGGCTCCTGCAAAAACGTATCGAAACTAGAAAGGAATGTATTGCTCTTCTCCAGACCCTTCTGCAGGGCCAACTCAAATCACCGGCAGAATGGGCGGGGCTACCCAGTCTAATAAACAGTATCATCACAGTGATAATGTGTTTAATGTTTAATGCTGACTTGTGCTTCCTTGCTGTTTAGGTTCAAAGTTAAATCATGATGAGGCTTCTCACGTTCAGCTTCCTAAACCAGGATGGAGTGGATCGCTGTTCATTTATAATCCTCACAATCAGTTTTGGGACTTCAGCTAACTAAAGATGCTACATTTGCTTAATTACAATAACGTTCATAATTAACTTTGTTTTGATAAAAAACATCAATCCGTAATAAGTGTAAATCAGTTAGATCTCTGTATTTGTGATAGATTTGATTAAACTGGCTTAAACTTGCAATCTTTCACTGATGCTTGGAAACCAAAGCAACACGACCTCACCATGATGGCCATTTTGTTTTGGTTCTAACTGCTTCATCTTATAACCTTTTAATTATGATATATTGTTTAGTAATGTTTAAGTTTGAAATAATGTTTAAAGATTCAGAATCAAGATTTTGGACAGTGAGATTCTGTCAAGTTTTAAAACAATAATCAATAATCTTAACAATAATTTAATGTGTTTCCTTAAAATATATTATTTGAGAGTTCTTGCATTGCTACATAGGCTACCACAATCGAGCTAGGCTGCTTTAGCTTTAATGCTCTTTGTTGTATTTTCTGTGTTCTTTGGGGAATTGGATCATATATACTATACTTATTCTGTCAATAAAATACATAAAAATTGTTTTGCCTACATATATTTACTATACTTATCGTTAGGTTAGGTTTAGATACTTTGTTTAGAGGTTAGGTTTATTATTAAAGGTTGTTAGGTTATATGTTAATCCTTAGGATTAAATTGACAAATATAGACTAATTGATTTTAAAATATGAAATTGAATAAAAAAATACAGAAATGAATAATACAAAATTCTTATGTTAAGTTATAAAAAAAGAGAAGCCATGTGATACATAAACATTTACAAAAACATTTATTAATGGCATTTATGATTTTAGGTAATTGAGATATGTACCTATTTAGCCTTTCATTTATTCAATATTTGATAATATCCTATGATATACAACATGAACACAATCATCCTAAATGTAAATAGCTTTAACATCATGAAAACAGATATAATCTGTCAGCAGATCAAATAATAGAATGTATAAATCCTCATCCAGTCCCCACCCAGCTAGCGTGTACAACCAAGATGGCTGCCGGGTGAATAAGGCCCAGGACTGATCTGACTGGTTTGGAGACAGGCTGGCTGGGCGACCTGATTGGCTGCCTGGGTCACATGGTGTGCTGAGGGTTGGCTCTGGAAAGCCCCGGTAGCTGCAGCCTGGTTTCCCGCCAGAGACCAGGAGCACCACAACACCAACTGTACAAACTGCCACAACACCGGCCTCCATCTTGTCTCCTGACGTCAACAGAAGCGCCGAATGGCGGCTGTGGTCACTGCACACGGCGTCTGATTAAAGACAATAAAAACATTGGTTTGGTCATAGTTTATCAACATTATTTTACATTGTTAACAACAAGCCTTTGACCCTGGCTCTAACTTTAAATTTGGTTTGTCATTAAAGTCAGATTGTAGTGACCTACAAGGGGCATTAGAGGGAGACATTCACCCGGTCACCTGCGCCTTTAAGAGAGCGGGCGGGTGGAGGAAGGGGAGGTCCTTAGCCGGCACACCTGGTCCCTGGCTGTATGTGAATTGTTTTGGAAGTAAACAAACCCAACCTGCCTTCGTCTCCTGTGTCGTTGTTTTCCGCACTTCCACATTGGTGACCCTGAGAAAAAGAACTATGTCGAAACCCGAAGGAAGCAACGGCTACTCTGCAATGCCTGGACCGAGCGGGGCTGGAGAAGCTGTAAGTGTCTGCACCGCGACCATCAAGTTGCCCGAAATTTGGCAGCGCAACCCGCGGCCGTGGTTTCAGCACATCGAAGCCCAGTTCCAGCTAAGAGGAATAACGCAGGACGTTATGAGGTACTTCCATGTGGTGGCAGCGTTGGATGCCTCGACGACGGCCAGAGCGATGGCACTGCTAGAGGCTCCACCGGCTGTCGGGAAGTACGACGCGCTCAAAGCATTCCTGATGAAACTTTTCGAACTGTCGGAGCTGGAGAAAGCAGACCGCCTGCTGTCCCTTAACTGCCTAGGGGACAGCAAGCCGTCCGAGTTGATGGAGAGGATGCTGGCTGTGCTGGGTTCGGCTGATCCCGCATTCCTGTTTACTCACATTTTCCTGCGGCAGCTTCCAGCGCCTGTGCGCACTGCGCTAGCCTGCTCCCCCTTCTCCGCCTCAAAGGACTACCGCGAGCTGGCTGCGGAAGCAGACAGGATTTTCCTTGCCAATCGGCAGCAGTTTGTGCACGCACTGCTCCCTACCCATGGCGTTTCGACCCCGCCGACCCCTTCGGAGGACACCTTCGGCACCGCAGCCGCAGTGACGGCCCGCCGCCAGCGCGACGACGGGTTGTGTTATTACCATGCCAGGTTTGGAGCCAAGGCTAAGCAGTGTCGCCAGCCATGCAATTTCGCGGGGCAGGGAAACGCCAGGGCCAGCACTCATTAGCAGCTAGGGGTGCTGGCCGTGACTGCAGGCTGCTGTTTGTCACCGACTCCATCTCCGGCCGGCGTCTGTTGGTCGACTCGGGCGCCCAGCGCAGCATCCTGCCAGCTCAGCCTGTGGACACCATGGCTGGCGGACACGGCCCGCGGATGGACGCCGCCAATGGCACGCCTATACGTACCTATGGCACCAGGTATGTGGAGGTGTGTTTCGGCGGGCGGCGCTTCGGCTGGGACTTCGTTATGGCCGCTGTGTCTACACCGATCCTCGGCGCGGACTTCCTCTGTGCCTTCAGGTTGCTAGTGGATGTTACGAACTGCCGCCTGATCGATGCTGTGGCCTTTGCTACATACCCCTGCACGCTTGGAGGGGTGGGTGGGCTCTGCCTGTCACACACATTCGCCACAGGGGATCCATATCAGCGCTTACTGGCCGAGTTCCCTGTCCTCACCACACCCACGTTCTCGTCGGCAGTGGCTAAGCACGGCGTGGAGCACCACATCACCACTGTCGGCCCTCCAGTCTACGCTCACGCTCGGCGCCTCGACTCCGCAAAGCTCGTGATTGCCAGGGGGGAGTTCACCACCATGGAACGCCTCGGCATCGTGCGCCGCTCGAACAGCCCATGGGCCTCCCCCCTGCACATGGTGACTAAGGCTGATGGCGGTTGGCGCCCATGCGGCGATTTTCGTCGCCTGAACAACTCCACGACCGCCGACCGGTATCCTGTTCCGCATATACAGGACTTCTCTGCCCACCTGGCAGGGGCCACCATCTTTTCCAAGGTGGACCTGGTGCGGGGATACCACCAGGTACCGGTCCACCCACTGGACGTTCCCAAGACAGCGGTCATCACGCCCTTCGGCCTGTTTGAATTCCTGAGGATGCCTTTCGGCCTTAAGGGGGCGGCACAGACGTTTCAGCGCCTGATGGACTCTGTACTGCGGGACCTGCCGTTCTTGTTTGTCTATCTGGACGACGTTCTGGTGGCCAGCGCATGTGCAGAGGAGCACCTGACACACCTCCGGCTGCTGTTCGAGCGGCTCAGCGAGCACGGCCTCATCGTCAATCCGGCCAAGTGTCAGTTCGGCCTGTCGTCCATTACCTTCCTCGGACACCACGTCACTCCACAGGGAGCGGTCCCCCTTCCCGCCAGGGTGGACGCCGTCGCCGGTTTCCCACGCCCCCGCACTGTGAAGTCCCTGCAGGAGTTCCTGGGCATGGTGAACTTTTACAACAGGTTCATCCCCCATGCGGCTCACCTCATGCGGCCCTTGTACGGGGCCCTGCGGGGAAAAGGGCCCAGGGATGACGTGGACTGGACCCCGGGGAGGGACGGAGCATTTGATGCGGCCAAGGCTGCGCTGGCCACCGCGGCGTTGCTGGCGCACCCGTCCCCCACTGCCCCGGTCGCCCTCACGACAGACGCATCGGACTACGCAGTGGGAGCGGTGTGTGAGCAGTGGGTGAGCGGGGCTTGGCAGCCCTTGGCCTTCTTCAGTAAGCAGCTTCGCGACAACGAGAGGAAGTACAGCGCCTTTGACAGGGAGCTCCTGGCTCTCTTCCTCGCCACCCGACACTTCAGGTTCCTGTTGGAGGGCCGCCGGTTCACCGCCTTCGTAGACCACAAGCCGCTGACATTCGCCATGGCCAAAACCACGGAACCGTGGTCTGGTCGACAGCAGCGTCAGCTCTCTGCCATCTCCGAGTATACCACGGACATCCAGCATGTGTCTGGCAAGGACAACTCCGTCGCCGACTGCCTTTCCCGGTCGGTCGTGGGGTCCGTGCACTTGGGACTGGATTACGCGGCTATGGCCGCTGACCAGGCAACAGACTCGGACATTCAGGCCTACCGAACGGCCCCCACTGGGCTGCGGCTGGAAGACGTGGTGTTTGATGACGCCAAATCCACTCTAGTCTGCGACGTCTCCACGGGTCAACCGCGCCCCATGGTGCCTACTGGCTGGCGGCGCCAGATTTTCAACACCATCCACGGCCTTTCCCACCCTGGCGTGAAAGCCTCCACGAGGCTGGTGGGGGCCAAGTTCGTCTGGCCTGGCCTCAGAAGGGATGTCCGGACGTGGGCTGGCTCCTGCGTGGCGTGCCAGCGGGCCAAGATACAACGCCATATCAAGACCCCTTTGGCACCGTTTCTGGTGCCGGAGAGGCGTTTCGACCATGTCAACGTGGACCTGGTAGGCCCCCTGCCCCCCTCCCTCGGGTTCACTCACCTCCTCACCATGGTGGATAGAACCACCAGGTGGCCGGAAGCCGTGCCCCTGTCATCTACCACATCAGCAGAGGTGGCCCGGGCGTTCATCGCGTGCTGGGTGGCCCGGTTCGGCACGCCGGCTGACCTCACCTCTGACAGGGGCCCACAGTTCACGTCAGAGCTTTGGACTGCGGTGGCTGAGGGCCTGGGGGTGAAGCTCCACCGCACCACGGCGTACAACCCGCAGGGCAACGGCCTTTGTGAGAGGTTCCACCGCTCCATGAAGGCCGCTCTGCGGGCCAGCCTTACGGACAGCAGCTGGGCCGACCGCCTCCCGTGGGTCATGCTTGGTCTTCGCTCTGCTCCCAAGGAGGACCTCCAGACCTCCTCCGCCGAGCTGGTGTATGGCCAGCCACTGCGTGTTCCGGGGGAGTTCCTCCCAGAGGCCGCATCCCCCTGGTCTGCCGACTCTCATCAGGCGGTGTCCCGGGGCGTCGCTGAGGCCTTTGTCCCCATTCCAACATCTCGCCACTGCGTTCCCCAGTCCTACGTGCCCAAGGACCTGCTGTTGGCCAAATACGTCTTCATCCGCCACGACAGCCATCGGACTCCCTTACAGCCCCCATACGATGGACCCTTCCGCGTCCTGGAGGCGGGAGCTAAGAACTTTGTGGTGGACCTGGGGGGTAAACCAGAGCGGGTCACAGTGGACCGGCTCAAGCCTGCTCATCTGGACATTGACGAGCCGGTTCAGCTGGCCCTGCCCCCGCGGCGGGGACGCCCCCCTGCTGCGGCCTCCGACCCCGCCCCGGCCCCGGCTCCGGCTCCGGCCCCGGCGCCCAAGCCGCCCAGGGCCCTTGACCCCCCTCCTGCTAAACGCAGCCGTTTTGGCCGCCTGATACGGCCACCGCCACGTTAATTGTCTGTCACTTGTTTATTGAAGGACTTTTCAGTTATGCACTTTTGGTTATGGTGAATTCTGGGGGGGCCTGTGTAGTGACCTACAAGGGGCATTAGAGGGAGACATTCACCCGGTCACCTGCGCCTTTAAGAGAGCGGGCGGGTGGAGGAAGGGGAGGTCCTTAGCCGGCACACCTGGTCCCTGGCTGTATGTGAATTGTTTTGGAAGTAAACAAACCCAACCTGCCTTCGTCTCCTGTGTCGTTGTTTTCCGCACTTCCACAACACTTTATTTACCTAATATAGTTTTTACATTTCAGCGGTTCAATAAAGTGCTAAAATGCTTTAAAAAATATATATATATACATATATATATATAGCTCATCCATTAAAAACATGTGCAAACACCAACTCTTCGTCAACCACTGAGCAGACAATGTCATTACAACACCAGCGCTGTTTAAAAGAGTCCAAATCTCCAATGTGTTTGTAAAATCTAAAATCTAGCCAGAGTCTCGCTCTAATATTTATCAGCCACACTGCCTTTGCCTCTTGCCCTTCTCTGTTCTCCACCCTGTTTTTTCTGCTAATATATATAGCCATCTTTGCCTCGCCTGAAAGGAAATTAAGGAGCTGCCATTTTTCTTTTTTCTCTTTTTCTGTAGGCAGCTCCCATGATAAAAACCTTCTCAGTAAAAGCCACATCAAAAAGACTAAAAACCAACGTTAAAAAGAGAGAAGAAACTTGTGAGTCTCTTGCACTCTGTAAAAACATGATAAATAGTCTCTCGAAGGCAACAAAATGGACAGGTGTTAATAACAGAAGGATTAAGAACAGAGATAAAAGCATTGGAGGCTACGGCACCGTGAAGAATTCTCCACTGAAGGTCGGCAGTCCGTTTCTTTAGGGGAGGTTGGTATAAAGTCCTCCACTGTGGGCCGGGTCCGTTTGCTCCCAGTCTGTTGGACCACACAGTGGGGGGACGGTGGCACAGTCTGGCCTTGTGAGTGGTTTTCACACAATTAAAATACCAAGTCTTTTTGTCAGCCTTGTGTATCGTCAGCTTCTCTGGGTATGCTGAAGCTAGCAGGGGGCCGGCGCGTTCCCCCAGGCCTGGGCTCAGGGAGACGTCAGGGAAGGGGTCTGCAGGGTCCGGTCTGGCCTTTCTTTTTCCCACAGTCCATGAGGAGGCTCCTGTCTCCCCCGGTGAGCTTCTGGCGCCACAGCTCCAGGAGCCTCCCCGCCACCCGGGCAGACTGCAGGCCCAGGAGAGAGCCCAAGGCCCGGGCATCACTCAGCGCCGGCCCCGCTGCATCCACCAGCTGCTGCAGGCACAGGTCTCGGTTCTAATGAGCGCCACCGTCAGGCCGGGGGGTGGCGCTGCTGCTGGTGTCCAGCTTGGCCCTGTGAATCAACGGCTCTCTCAACAACCAGTACAGAGAGCCGGACTTTGGGCTGAGCGTCCGTGGGAGGGACATAACCGCAGCATTACCCAATGGCCGTCGACTTTCGACGCACTAACAGAAGGCTGTTCTATGCGGCCCCGTTGAAGTGGACGAGACGCTGAGCTTCAACAGGCAAACACACGCTCTGTGACGCTACGGGAGTGAATGAGAAGGACATCGAGTCAGCCGACCTGTGATAAGCAGCTGATTCTGAACGAACGCACTCGTCTTGGAGATGGA